>NW_027497560.1:0-42240 GCF_021521415.1 Bidens hawaiensis | reverse complement strand
CCGTGGATTCGAATGATAAAAAGGTTATTGGTTCTGATTCGGTAACTTTTTAACAAGATGGAGGTTTTTCAGCCTTTGTTTCGGATGATAATAAGGTTTGTGGATCTGAAAATATTCAAAGGGATGAACGAATGGAAAAACATGTGGAAAATTCAAAGCCTTCGTATATGAGTGTTGTCCAACTTGAAACAAGACATCGAAGGTAACATAAGAAAATTAAATGTGGGAGTCAACAATGGAAGGAGGTGGATGTGGTTATACCGGTTGAATCTGTCAAGAAAGTTAACGAAAGGTTTAATAATACTTTGTTTGGCTACTTTTTGGGTAATAGACTTCCTTTTCCGGTGGTTGAGTATTTTGCTAAGAAAAATTGGAACAAATATGGGCTTACGAGACTTATGATGAATGCGAAAGGGTTCTTCTTTTTCAAGTTTCATACGGAAGCTGGGATTGATGCAGCTGATTGAAGATGGTCCTTGGATGATTAGGAATGTCCCATTATTCTTAATATTTGGACTTTGGAGTCAGATTTGGAAAAGGAGGATATACGGTCTGTTCCAGTTTTTGGTCAGACTACAGAATATTCCTCTGGTGCATTTACTGAGGATGGTCTAAGTATGCTCGCTTCAAGAATTGGGGGATCCGATAAGTATGGATTCTTACACTGCCAATATGTGTAAGGAATCGTGGGGAAGAAGTAGTTTTGCTAGAGTTCAAGTTGAACTTCATGCAAACCAGGAAATTAAGAGGAAGCTGGTTGTTGCGGTTCCGGACACGTTGGGGGGAGACAAACAAGATCTCGGAGATTAAGATTGAATATGATTGGGAGCCCCCCAGATGTTCCTTATGTGAAGTGTTTGGCCATTCGAACACTCAATGCCCGAGACAAGTTCATGATAAAATGTCAAATGTAGAGCCAATGAAAGTCACTAATGATGATGGTTTCCAAGGGTAAAGGGAAAGAAAAAAGTTAATACGCAAGTCAAGAAACATAATCTTGTCTATCGACCGGTGGTTAAACCTGCTGTGACACAAACCTATGAATAAACCACCCGCTCAAAGAAAAGACAATAATTATCCAGTGGGTAAACCTACAACTCCTAAGGATGTGGGGGGTCGAGATAAAGGAAAAGCATGCTGTCCAAACCAGTAACAGGTTTGGTAATTTGGTGGACGAACCGGAATGTGATGAAGATGAGGATGATGTGGAGGAGCTGTTTACGGATGTGGCTAACGCTATGAAAGCGGATATTGGTTCTGAGGGTGCAAGCACACCCGGTGAATTGGGTGTTTAATGAGTACTATCGCCTCTTGGAATATAAGAGGGTTTGAACCGCCCTCTTAAACAAAAAGAGGTTCGTAAGGTAATCCCAAGATAATAATATTCAGGTGTGTGCTATTCTTGAGTCTCACGTACAATTAAATTCGGTTTTTGATGTTTGTAAGAAGATCTGTTACACTTGGGATTGGACTAGCAATGGTAGTGTGTGTGATAAAGGTACTCGGATTATTGTGGGGTGGAATACGGATTTGGTTGATCTAATGGTTTATTGATTATTCGAACCAGGTTCTTCACGTTCAGTTAAAGTTTAAGTTGGATAATAAGGCGATGTATTGTTCTTTCGTGTATGCTGAAAATTGTTATTTGAAAAGAAGGGAGTTATGGCATAATCTTGCAGTTCATAAACATTTCACTCGTGGTAAACCTTGGGCTTTACTAGGAGATTTTAATTGTGCTCTTAATTTGGAAGACAGCTTACATGGTTCTTCCAAAATTTCCACTGGGATGCTTGATTTTCGTGATTGTGTTAAGAACATTGAAGTTGAGGATATAAATGGGGTCGGGCTCCAATTCACTTGGAACAATAAACCGAAAACGGGTATGGGTCTTTTCAAAAAGCTTGATAGGGTGATGGGAAACTCTAAATTCATGGAGATTTTTAATGATTCGTCGGCGGTGTTTCTTCCGTACCGGATTTCAGACCACTCTCCATGTTTATTGAAATTCCCCTCTCTTATTAAAGGTAAGCCTAAACCGTTTTAAATTCCCTAATTTTTTGATCGGAAAACCGGGGGGTTATATTGATATTATTGCTAACGGCTGGAAAATTGAGGTGAATGGTTATCACATGTTTCGCGTGGTAAAGAAACTCCAAAACTTAAAAACATCCAATCCGCTCTTTGCTGCACCGGCAAGGCAATCTCCACAAGAAAGTTAATGATATGAGAACCCTTCTGGATGCTTGTCAAACCCGTCTTGACATTGACCCTACTAATGTGAGTTGATTCGGGAGCAGAGTAGTTATCTTAAGGCTTATCATGAGGCGGCTAAAGATGAGGAAGAATTCCTTAAACAGAAGGCTAAAGTCGATTGGTTAAAGCTTGGTGACTCTAACACTGCGTACTTTCACAATTCTTTGAAAATGCGAAACCATAGAGGTCGTATTGATACTATAAGTGATGTTCAGGGGGCCGATTATTTGAGGGGTCGGATGTTCCTTCTGTGTTTGTTAATCATTTTATGAACATCTTTGGTTCAGATTTGCAACCATTGAGAAAACCGGATAATCAGATTTTTACTACTAAGCTTTCGGCCTCTCTGGCGGAGCTTATGGTTAGACCTATATCCGATTTGGAAATCAAGGATGCTTTTTTCTCGATTGGGAATTCCAAAGCGCCAGGGGCCTGATGGTTTTTCCTCGGCTTTCTTCAAAAGTTCTTGGGATATTGTTGGGAAAGATGTTTGTTTGGCGGTTCATGAATTTTTCAGAAAAGGAAGTCTCCTTAAACAGGTTAACCACACTATTATTGCCCTTATTCCCAAAGTGACCACCATTTTGACTCCTAATGATTTTCGTCCCATCTCGTGCTGCAACACTTTATATAATGCATTACCAAGATTATCTCGGTTCGTATGATGAAGGGTTTGGAGTCGTTAATTGATATCAATCAATCTGCGTTTGTTTCCTGGGCGTAGGATTTCTGATAACATCCTTTTGGCCCAAGAATTAATGCATAATTATCACACTAATAATGGTCCGCCTAGATGTGCTTTTAAAGTTGATATCCAGAAAGCTTACGATTACGGTCAGTTGGGACTTCATTCGTGATATTCTTTTTGGGTATGGTTTCCACGACAGGATGATTCGTTGGATAATGGAGTGCATAACCACTTCTTCCTTTTCAATATCCGTTAATGGGAACCTACACGGGTTCTTTAGTGGTAAAAGAGGTCTAAGACAGGGTGATCCGATGTCCCCTTATATTTTCACGCTGGTTATGCAAGCTCTCACGTTAATTCTGCATCGAAAGGTTCGTATTGATCGATCGTTCCGTTTTCATCGTCATTGTGAAAAATTAAATATTATCAATATTTTTGCTTTGCAGATGATTTGTTCCTGTTTGCTCGAGGTGATGTGAATTCTGCTAAAACTATTATGGGGGCTCTGAATGATTTCAAAGATATGTCCGGGGCTTACTCCGAGTGTTCCGAAAAGTACCGCGTTTTTCTGTAATGTCCCGGACCGCGTAAAAAGTGGTATTCTGAATATTATGCCCTTCGTTGAAGGAAGGCTCCCGGGTTAAATACTTGGGAGTTCCTCTTATTTCTACGAGATTAAATTACGTGATTGTAGGAGGTTGCTGGATTGTATGGATAGTCGGATTGGAGATTGGAAGAATAAAACTTTATCTTTTGCGGGTAAACTTCAGCTGGTCAAGTCTGTTCTGTCGTCCTTATATATTTATTGGTCTGCTGTGTTCTCACTCATTTCTAGACTTATTGCTGACCTTGAGAAACGGATTAAAAATTTCCTTTGGGACTATGGTCACAATAAGGGAAAGCATAAAGTCTCTTGGGATATTGTGTGTCAGCCGAAATGTGAAGGTGGTTTGGGTATCCGGCGTATCCGGGATGTCAATAACTCTCTTCTGGTTTATCATATTTGGAGTTTAATCAATGGTCGTAATTCGTTGTGGGTTAAATGGATTCATGAGTATAAAATGAAGGGGCGAAATTTTTGGAGCTTGCAGATTCCTAACTCGTGTACTTGGGGGTGGAGGAAAATTCTTCAGTTTCGTCCCCGTATTAGACAGTTTATATGGCATGAAATTGGTAATGGGAGATCTACTTCAGTTTGGTATGATAAATGGGATGATCTTTGTCCTTTAAGCGATTATATTAACCCGAGAGCTATACATCGGGCTGGCTTGTCTTTAGAGTCCTGTGTCAATGATGTTGTTCACCATAATAACTGGAGTTGGCCGCCTGATTGGATTTTGAGATACCCAATTCTTTCGAACTTAAAAGAGGTCAGTATTTGTCCGGATAAGAGGGACAAGATCGTGGTAATGGATGAGAATGGGACTTTATTGAATTTCTCGGCTTCAGGAATATGGCATCTTCTTCGGAGACCGGCTGATAAGGTGTCTTGGGTGCATGTTGTTTGGTTTTCTCAATGTGTTCCAAAACATTCCTTTATGTTGTGGACTGTGCTTCATGATAGGCTGAGCACGCAGAATCGTATTATGGGGTGGAAAATTGGTGGGTATCCAAATTATAACTTGTATTCCTGCCTTCTTTGTAAGGGAGAGCCGGATTCTCGTAATCATTTCTTCTTTGAGTGTAAGTTCTCTTCTGAGGTTTGGAGGATTGTAAAAATGAAAGGGAAGTTTCAGGGGTGCAGGAATGGTTGGGCGAATATTCTTCAGTATGTGTCTCAATTTGGAGCGTCCAACTCTATTGATAATGTTGTTAATCGGCTGTTATTTGGGGCTTCGGTTTACTTTATTTGGAAGGAGCGAAATAACCGGCTTTTCAGGAATTCTTTGAAGACTCCTAAGATTGTTGCTGATGATATCATTAGGGGTACCCGCCTAAAGCTTATGACTCTAAAGTTCAAGAATTCTGAACGGGTTAATCGGGTTCTTGAGGATTGGCACTTTCCGCGGGGAGTTTCCCACCAAATTGATGATAATGGTTGATTTGTTTTTTGTTTTGTTTATTCCTTGGTTCTTGTTTAAGCTTTAGCTGTGTTTACCAGTGTTTGGTGGTTTTGGTTTTGTTTACTCTTGTATGGCATGTCATACTTGAGAACTAATATGGCACTTTGTCATATTACTTGTACTTTTTTGGTTGTGTGGAATGCATTTAACCGGGTGAATCCCTTTACCCAAAAAAGGAGGTCCCCGAAGTAAGCGGTTCAAACCCGATAAATATACAAACTCTACAACGTGCATGCCGATAAACGAAAATATCGGGTGCTACATACTAATATAATACTTTAAGTCGTAAGAGGGGATGTTTTGGGAAAAAGGATGGACAAATGGACTTTTAAAACGTATTACAAGGACCTAAATTAGAAAGATGAAACCCCGGATTTTTGACCAACATTTATAAACGATCGAGCTGATTAACGAAATTTACGGGCGTTACATATGAGGAGTTGTTTAAAAGTTTTAACGATTTTATATACATATTTAGATGAAAACAATAACGTCGATCTTTGAATGACCCGAAAGACGCCATAAATGGGAATATGGTAAGGAAACTTATATATAGGATGTACCAGCGGCGTATCCACCATGCCCTTATCATATTTCATTTGTCCCGTCTTTCAATATCATTCTAGGCTTCGAGTTATTGCACGCAACGTACTTATTATGTCTTCCATACGAGGACTTGGATAATTACGTGTTGACTCATAATTACCTTTATCATCGGATGGTCCACATAATCCGTCCCATTGTATGGGTTTAAAAATATAATTAGTCCTTATATGAAAACTTTAGAATTCAAGAACGATGAAATATATAGATCAAAATTCAATAACATATAGAAATAAATCCTTAAGGTTAAGGAGAGTATGAAATCATTGATGTTTTAAATATATAAACAATATTTACCAAACAAAATGCGCGAAACTCTCGAGTAGTATGAAATAATTAGAATAATGGATGACATCAATTGAAATCTTGAGAAATTTGAGAATAACTTGTTAAGTAAACGTAGCATTGATCTACAAAATGTAAACACGTAAGTCGATAAGCATTGGGTTCAAGAATAATAACGGACTTTTAATAGAAGAATCAAATAAGTTTTTGGAGTCACTAATGACTCAATAAACAAGTGAAAATATCAACGTGAATAAGGGTTACATTTGAGATTAATAAATAATTGCTATTTCGAGATCAAAGTAAAACACTGACCTCAAATTGGTAAAACATTGAGAACAAAATAATCGAGATTTCAAGGTCGAATTAAAATATTGACCTCAAATTGGTAAAACATTGGGATTATGAATAACAAAGTGATCCAAACAAAACATTGAGCGAAAATAGAACCATATGACCAAACTATTCGTGTAATCAAAATAAACTCGAATGTGTATAAACATGCTCATGGTCTCCAACTTTCACTAAACAATTACGTTTATGGGAAATCGGTTATAGACCACGAGATTGAAATAACAAAGTAAACCGATTCAAAATGCACTATCCATGAGAACAGTTCACTAATTAACGAATAATCAAACTTAATATTAACTTCGTAAACAATATTCGAAAGAAATCGAGACATGAAATTATTTCGATATTGTCCAAACAGTTTAATATATATAACGATAGATTTATATGAAAAAGAAAGAAATAAAAACAAAAGGTAGCTTGCGATGCTTGTCTTCTTGAGGATGGGTTGTGGTATGAAGGTTGCTATAGAAGCAGTGTCATAATTTATTAATCGAAACTCATTAGCGTTACAAAAAAAGGGAAAAGAAATGTTTGTTAGGATTCTTTCAAGTTTGTGAAAGAAAAATCGATTGTACAAAAAATGAGGTGCTTTTATAACTTAAAGATAAGTCATAATAATAATATTTTGCATAAAAAAAATGTCCTTAGCTAGCGTTAAAGCTTAGAAAACTTCGTAAAACTTTTAATGTAAAAGATTTTTCTGTTGGGCGGCGCCCTGTGAAAGCATTATGGGAAATCGTCAATTAAAATGACTCGTTGAAGATAAAACTCTTATAGTGAAAATATAATAGCCTTACGGCTTAAGATTTGCTTATAGAGAAAGATCTTGCTTTGTTTTATTTTAAAGATATTTTTTTTGGAAAAAACTAATAATGTTAATAATAATAATAATAATGGCATTAATATTTATCGGTGTAATGATAGCAATAATAATAATAATAATAATAATAATAATAATAATAATAATAATAATAATATGAGGAATAACCCATTTGGGTAAAATGAAATTTCTTTTGGAGAAAAATTAACTTCAAAATATACTTTGTATGACAAAATATTATGTGAATTTATATTTTTATTAATTTGACTAATTAAAATAATCGGGATTTGAAATCCCAAGTAAAAGGTGTTTATAAGAGAATAAGCGTAAAAGAATTTGCATGGAAAATTTATCTATAAAAATAAAAAAATTTAAGCATGGTTGATAACTTTGAAAAGATTAAGCATTGATCTTGAAATCAAACAAACTTTTAAGATGACAAAGAACGCGGGGTAAGTTATCGCATAGCGGAAACGAGTTAAGTTCTTCAGAGTATTACAGGTGTGCTCAGGGTACTCAAATGATAGCAAGCTTGAAGCAGGAGCATATGGTAAGGCACATGGCTGAGGTAAATAGTTATGTAACAGTTGTGCGAAATGAATGGATGGTGTTGAGTATGTAAAGATTCTTGGCAAGGGTGATGAGGTGGCCGAAATTATCACAGCTTGGAGTATTTCGACATTGCGGTAGCGGAGTGGTGGAATTACAAGTGTTACGCAAAGGGTAGGTTTCCGTGTAAGTATTTTCGTTGGGTTGGGTTTGAGTATCCAACAGTTATGTTGGGTTTGAATATACTTAGGTATAGCTTTGAGGTTTTAATGTATTATTGTAGTTGGTAATGAGTCTCGGTTTGTCGTGGTCGTGATTTCGATGGTCAATTGCTTGATAGTTTGGGTTGTCGTTTTGTGGTTTGAGTTTCTAGGGCAACGTCGAGGAAAGCGAGAAGACATGCTACGAAGCGTGAAGAATTACGTGACACGGAATATAAATATGGAATTTGTATCAAAAATCAAAAGAAACTTTACATAAAAGATTCCTAAAATCGGAATCCATCTATAAATATGTAAATAAATAAATAAGTACAATCGAATGAAACAAGATTTGAAATCGAAGTGCTCATGAGTCAGTACTTATCTCGTAATTTTTTGGAAAAATATCAAATTTTGAAATAAGAAATACGGAATTAACACAAACTTAATATGAGTAATGAAATCGAATTGAAAATCGAGTGTTTATGTACCACCATAACTTTTCGAATTTTCAATTAAAACCATAATAATAAACGAATTATAAACGAACTAAAAATCGACAATTCATGCATCACCATGTGTAACATCCTAAAAATTTTGATGATGAATAAAGGAAGTTATGTTTAGTGATTTCACGTAATTAATTAATATCGGGTAGGGAGCGGGTCTTGGACGAGGATTAATTGAGATGGGTTAAATGAGAATGGGATTTCAGGGATATAAATACCCCCAAAATCCCAAAATATCTTCGTTTTCACCAAACTCCCTAACACCCCAAAACACACACACACACACACCACACGCATACCGCCGCCGGCCGGCCGAGCCAAGGGAAGAGTCGGGCAGGTCCGAGAGAGAGCGATTAGTGTACTAGCAAGTAAACGAGATCCAAACAAGCCCAAAAAGGTATGATTCTTGATCTTTGAAGTTTAAAGATCCAAGCTTTTTTAGTGTGTAAGCGACCGAAAATGGTCGGGAAGCGTAGTGGGTGATATTGAACCATAGCAAGGGTGTTAAAATCGCTCAAAATGCTGGAAAGAAACCGAACAGTGGCTGTCTGGGCAACTTCGCCTGCATCTGGGCAACTTCGCCTTCAAAGCGATGAACTTCGCCTGCAAGCTAAGTTCGCCTGATGAACTTCGCCTGCAAGCTAAGTTCGCCTGATGACAACTTCGCCTGAGGCCAAGTTCGCCTGATGACAACTTCGCCTGAGGCCAAGTTCGCCTGATGACAACTTCGCCTAAAGCTAAGTTCGCCTAAGGTTTAACTTCGCCTAAAGCTAAGTTCGCCTAAGGTTTAACTTCGCCTAAAGCTAAGTTCGCCTAAGGTTTAACTTCGCCTAAAGCTAAGTTCGCCTAAAGTTTAACTTCGCCTAAAGCCAAGTTCGATTAGGAAGTAAACTAAAAATCTAATGAAAAATGTGTTAAGACAGTTAATGGAAATAAATTTTTCCAAGCTGACCTGGCAGCTCGACCCCAGCCAGGGGCTCTGCCCCTTCGACCCTGCTAGGGGCTGCCGCCCCTAGACCCCGCTGCCAGGGGCGCTGCCCCCGGACCCCCGTTCGTTGTGGGTCATATAAAGATAGACATACATTATGAGAAGTGATAGTTAATTGATACGTATACTTGTTATACAGTCAGCCGTGCACAACTGAAGAAAGGAATTACGATTAACGGTGAACGTAACCGTGTTCAGGTGAGTTTCTAGCCCCATTCCTTGTTATGTTTTCGGGGCTGTGTGCATACTTGATGTGTTGTTAATACATTTATCCTAAGTGATAAGTGTATGCCCTATATGATATTTGTGTTATGTAAGAATGATTGCTTGATGGTACGTGAACGATCTTCGGATATTGCACGTACTGTCAGGTTGTAATGTTAAGTATAAGGTAAATATGATATGTATGCTTATGTGTATGAACGTGATAGAGATAATAAAAGAAGGGAATATGATGTATGGTTGTATGGTTACGAAAAGGGTACCGAGCCCTAGTAATACTCGAGGTATGATGTATGGTTGTATGGTTACGAAAAGGGTACCGAGCCCTAATAATACTCGAGGTATGATGTATGGTTGTATGGTTACGAAAAGGGTACCGAGCCCTAAAATTACTCGGGGATAATGTATGGTAACGAAGAGGGAATCGAACCCTACTAATATTCGAAAACTAGGGACCAGACCCTTATAATATCTGTGATGGTAGGGACCAGACCCTTATAATATCTGTGATGTTAGGGAATAGAACCCTTCTAATATTCGAAACTAGGGACCAGACCCTTATAATATCTGTGATGGTAGGGACCAGACCCTTATAATATCTGTGATGTTAGGGAATCAAACCCTTCTAATATTCGAAAACTAGGGACCAGACCCTTATAATATCTGTGAGGTTAGGGCGAAAGGCTCTTTAAAACGTATGATTATGTATGTAAAGAAAGTATGAAGGTAAAAATGAAAGTAAAAGCACTTAAGTGTGTATGAAAGAAAGTTAAGAGGTTAAGTATGAAGAGTAAAGAATGTATTGTATGATTATGTGATTAACTAGAACTCACTCAGCGTAGCTGACTTTTAGTATGCACGCAGGTGAGTAGGATGAGACAGCTGGCTTGAGTGGGGACACATGGCAGAAGAATAAGAGCCTGGCATCTGAAGACTTACGATGTTTTAATTTTAATGTTTTAATGTGAAAGACAAAGGATGTTTTGAGACAAGTTATGAAATATTGTAATGTTTTATGAAAGTTTTATATTCCGCATAAATGTTTTAATTAACTCTGATATTTAGAACTGTGTTTATGAGTAAATCCAACACGAAAGTAGGGTTACCGGTAACGGGGCCTTACACCATGACTTTTTGAATTTTTAATTTTAAAACATACGAGAAAATGAGTATTGAAATCGACTATTCATGTATCACCATGACTTTTCAAATTTTAAATTTTAAACCCGAAACAGTAAATGAATATATAAATAAGGAACAACTTGAAATTCGACAATTCTTGTAATAGACTTTTAGAAATTTCAGTGAATATATAACCACATTAAACGAATTAAAAACTCGACTATTCACATAACCCAATGACTTAAAAATTGTAATATGAACAATTAAGTCTTTAGAATCACACATTGTATGAATCATCATAATTTGTATGTTTCAATAAAAATAAAAATGTGTAATCAAAATGTATAAATCAAAATGTATATATCAAAATGCGTAATCAAATCGAACCAAAAGCTGGTTATTCGTGTATCACCACGACTTATCAGACTTTTAGTTAAAACACAATGTAAAACATTGAGGGTCGGTGTCACACGTCGCATGAACCACCATGACTTGTGTGACATCCTAAGGAGTGTAACCATATCCTTATCACAAAGGGGACATGGTCTTTAAGAAGATGAAATGTCGGAACACCGAATTTGAAGATTGCTTGAAATTGCTCTTGAGAAAACTTGTTTTAGGCCTAAGCCTTGGATTTGTGTGTGTGTATTTGTGTTCATGAGGTGTTAATGAAATCAACAGTACAGTAATACAGTAATAGTAAGTGCGTTTAAACAACCAAGTGAAGGCTCACATAATTCTATCATGCAACCCTAACAAATTAACAAATAAGCTATAGCTACCTAGAACACTACGTCTAATGTCCTATCTTATAGCCACGGCTCTGATACTAATCTGTAACACCCCGGCTAAAGCGGAAACGCCTGAGTGTGACGTACAGATTGCTCAAACAAACGTGAAACTATTAGATGACCATAATAACATTATTTCATTTAAATATCATGTAACACAAGTTTATCAAATAATACAAGTTGTAACAAATAAACAAATGATAAGTTGTTCTTTGAATATCCTATAGGCATGCTATGTGTCTTCTAACTTTCATCCTTGTTTCTTTACACCTGTAACATATGTATAAAATAAAGTCAGGTATAAACATAGCTGGTGAGAGTCCTATAGTTTGTTATAATACGTAAAAATCATACAATTCATGGACAAGTGATAAATAAGCAAGTAAAGTCCTTTCCGGTTGGTATCAACCAACGTACTCGGGTAATCGCGCAAGTAAGGTCCTTTCCAGTTTGTAACAACCAACGTACTCGGATAATGAGGCCCTTTTCCACTTGATACAAATGGACCTGAGTGCAAAGGGGGACGTATGATCATACTTATTGAGGCTACCACGTGCAAGTAAATTCGAGCAAATAATCAAGTAACACACAAGTCCATATAGTGAATTGTAGTTTGTAATCGAAATAATAGATACTTGAAGTTTTGTAGGATACATATGCTACCCCAAAATACGAAAACGTTTAAAAAGGAGTGGTGAGAAACTCACCTCGAAATTGAAGATAACTTGTAATATAAGCCGAAAACATGATAATGAAACCAAAGCGATCAAACTTCACGAACTATAAACAAAAATGTAAGGGAAATCAATACTAGCTAACGGGATTAGTAAAGTTGTAAATATTTACTTAACAGGGTATTGCAATATTTTAGAATATTTTAATAGGATTTTACAGGTTAATATTATGTTTAATTTTAACGACATTTTTAATGAACTAAATATTATTTTAACTTATTTTTGATTATGAGAAATATAATTTTTGCATATTACGGGTTTTAGATGATAATTTTGATCTCAATATATGATGGTTAACGAATTATTATTACTGAATTAAAGTGTAACAGAATAAAAGCTAACGAAACTAATATTAAAGTTAACGAACTATATTATTTAAATGTTATAATTTTATCACTCATACGAAAGTTACGGTATTTACGAGTCATGTCTTGAAAATAATTATGTTATTGGATGAAATATAAATCTTCCAAATTTTAGTTAACGAAAATAAAGTTTAACGATTTTACAAGCTAATGAATTTAAAGCTAACGGATTAAGGTTCACGAACTTTAAACTAATGGTTTAAAGTTTACGAATTAAGATTAACAAATTGACGTTTAATGGATTATAGTTAACAAACTAAAACAAATGAATTAAAGTTAACGGTTTTAAAGTTAACGAAGGAATTAATATTAACGGGTTAACGACATAATTAATATTTTAATATTATGTTAATCACAAGATTAATACTAAGTTGAATATTATATTGTTTATGGAAATTTGATGTTAGCGATACATTTTATTTTTAAAACGAAAGTGTTAACGAATTATAAAATTTAACAAACAATAATTATATAAATGTTTTACGCATTTAAATGAAACTTAACGTGTTTGAAAGATTGCTTGTTAGGTGAAATGATAAAACTAATTTATTATTAATTTATTTAATTTAAAAAGATTTTTATTTGATTTATAATATATTTATTTTGATTTATTAATATAAGGAAAAGGTTTTTAAAAAAATACAAAAATTTCTGCAACGACCCGAGTTCGAACCCGGGTCTAGTGAATATCAGGCATACGACTTAACCAGCTGCTCTAGCAAGTTTGTTGTAGAGGAAACATAAAACAAAGTGTATATCTTAGTAACCTGGATCATCTACTTTACATCAAAACCCTAGGTTTTGATTCTTCAAATTAGTTCCATGTATGATCAATTAAGGTTAGGGCTTTTGTTTATCGGCTCAAAACTAAACAACGGATAAAAAAATTACCTTCAAGTGTTATGGATTGGTGATGAACCGAGGTTTGGCTGGAGACGGGTTTTAATGAGAGCTTTCAAGATCAGTGTGTGCATTTCAGATGGATTTGATGTTCGGGACGAGTTTAGATAATGATTTAGGGTCTATTTATAGTTGTAATTGGAGCGTATTGCTTTAATTGAGTGTTTATGAATTTTCATAAATTCCGGCAATGATTACGGGTCACAATGGACGGTTATAGGATGTTATAATCTAATTAATATATTGATTAACGTTCAACGACGTAGACTAAAGCCGTTACCATAATTATCTTGGTCAATCGCGAGATTTGGCGGTCGTTTGGAGGCTCGCCGGAAAACTGACGCCGCCACCCGCCGGCGAACTCGCCGGAAAACCGAGGAAATGGAAAGGGGTGGGGGCTGCTGTAGGGT
This sequence comes from Bidens hawaiensis, assembly GCF_021521415.1. Lineage (NCBI taxonomy): Eukaryota > Viridiplantae > Streptophyta > Magnoliopsida > Asterales > Asteraceae > Bidens > Bidens hawaiensis. The sequence continues at coordinate 28,384 of NW_027497560.1, read as the reverse complement.
TTTTTAACATTTAATAATGTTACACAACCAATCCCTGAAGTTATAAACTCTTTATACTTCGAACTGAAAATATAATTTATAGAAGTAACCCTGAACTATTAAAATAGAGTTTATTTATATTTTCATGATTTATAATTAGGACTTTTTGATATTTACGTATTTAACCTGAAAGTTGATTGACGATAAGTTTGAGATTTTGTAAACAAATCTATGAAATAATATTCGAACAAACATTGAACATCAAACGTCGGGAATATAAACAATGAACAAAAATATATTGAACAAGAAACCGAGACTGAAACATTTACGAACGTCAAACGAATGTTGGGAATTTAATAATACATACAAACACACACACACACACACACATATATATATATATGCTATGTATAAAATGAAAATCCACTAGAGTTGTGAAAACTAAAAACTCTAGAAACCCATTCTCAACCACATGTTTTTAATTAATGTTTAAATCTTGTGGTCCACGATTAAAGTGAATAAAAATTGTAAATATAAATATAACTTTTTTCTCTCTCCTGAAAACATATATAAAAATTAGTAAAAAAATGTTAAAAAATAGCAAAACATTTTTTTTATGTTTCGATATTTTGTATTAAAAGTTATAACATATATTACATGTTACAAAAAAAACAATGTTACATAGGGTTTTCGCGGGTTTTCACAACTCAAATGGGTTTTCATTTTAACCTTACCCTATATATATATACCTGAAAAAAAATCCGAAAATTCAAACGGGTCGGGTTTTCGGGTTTGAAAAGTAATGAATGTTACAACACACCTGCACGGAATCTTTTGTTTATTGTGCTTCATAGTTCGTTTTTGGCACAAAATCGCTTACTTTTAGACTGTGTCATGTGAATTAAGCCCCAAGAAAATTAATATAGACAAAGTACATGTCCATATTCATTAGCCCTTCCTCAAGAAAGAATTTGGTGGCATATAATATTGATTTGGTCATTAAAAGGTTAATCGATTTCTTAAACGAGTAAAATACTTGTATTTGGTTCGATTTTGTTTATCTTATAAAAACATGACATATTTTCCTCTGTCACAATTTCTCTAAACCCTAATTATATCATTCCCAACCGTCACCCATGTCTCCCATCATAATCTTCTTAGTTTTGGTCATTTTACTTGAAGATACAAGCTTCAGTGTTTGACTTTGCTATTGTATTGACCTTTTACTTCATCTTTTGATCGATTTATATGCTTTTCGGGTAACTTGTTCGCTGTAGATCATTCATTAATATTCCCTACTCAATAACCTTCAATTAATTTTCAAGATTGATGGGTATTGACTGGTCAATTCATTCAAAACCCGTTCAAGGGCATAATAGTCAACAAGTTTGACTTATCAGTTTCTCAGGCTTCTGGTCGGAACCGACGTTCGGTCCAGAAGATTTTGATTTTCGTAACGAGATTTTAAGGCTACTAATCAAAACCCGACTTCCAACTCGCTCTTCCGATTCTGGTCAGAACCGACTCGCTTAAACGTTTAATTTAACATAACCGAAGTTCTATATGTCCATTTAGAAGGATTCCAATGGCAACAAGTTCGGTTTTACTCATATTAATTTATCTCAGAGTTTCAGGTTTGTTTGACTCACTTTGTTCGACGCATTAGAGGACGACTTGTTTATTATTTAACCGTTTATTCTTATTTTTGTTCACTCGCTTAATCATCAAGGTGAGTTTTATCATTCCCCTCTATTTTACTAATTTTCATAAGTTTTAGGGACATATGCGTACTAGTACTAATATCTAGTTCATATTTTCATACTACATATCTACACAAAGCTAGCAAACGAATGATTGTGTGTATTTTGATCAAATGTTACTTGTTACTTGTTTATGTGCTTACATGCTTATATTCTATCATTTTCGGATAGGTCCAACAGAAGTCTAGCAATTCAGTGTGATCATACGCCGTCTTAGTAACCATGCCCGATTCGCATGGCGATGGTAAACCTAGAACTCACATTTAATCATTGTAACCATAGATCGTGTTCGTGAGGCATGATTAATTGACACATAATTTGTTTGTGGTTTGATTCTTTATTACCGCATTTATTTGGTTTGCTTATTTATTTATATTATTTTCATATCATGCAAAACTAGTGATAATCTCACTCAACCTAGTGTTGACAAACTCTATCTATTTTTTACGCATATGCACGTTTTTAGTTGACTTGAAGTTTGACGTGAAAGACATCTAGAAAAGACCTTAGGGAAACAATGAAGACTATGTTTATTTAAATTTTTTTAGATTATATGTTTCTTTACAATTATCGGCTCCCGCCCGACATTTCCGGTTTAGGTTGGGGTGTCACAGATTGGGATCATAGCCGAAGGTTTTAAGAAAGGTCATTAGAAATTGTCCTAGAAATATGTTAAGGACCCCATACGTACTTATCTGACTGCCTTATGTGCCTATTAATTTTTTACAACTCATTTAAGGTAATTATTTATTTTGTTATTATTTAATGTACGCACATACAGAAATTCCAAGGTTATGCCTTACCTTCAAAATATTTTTAAAATCCTTTTATTTTTAATAAATTGTCTTTTCATTTTGGGAAATTCCTTAAGAATTCTCGTGTTTTTTGTTTGCTCCCTCACCTTCAAGCATGGGAGTATGACATCTTGTAACGCCCGCTAATTTATCGGTTTAAAGATTTCCTGCGTGTAGAGTATGTATGTTTTCTTGGGAGTTGTCCTGCATCTTTTGTTAACCCGACCATCTTCCCGGTACGTTAAATTACCTAACCTTTCCTTCCAAGTTACCATATCCCTTAAACCTTGAGGGCTAATGTGTAACATTTGTATTACATCATAAAACAAAAAATAACCTAACCCTAATCCACATTAGCGCCGATCGGACCTGCTGACCCCCCCTGCTCGTTTTTCTTCTGCCCAGCCAAGTTTCAGCCATGAAAACTTCAATTCAAGGTCGGTTTTATGATTCCCCTTGTCTTTTACACCTTAATTGATCATATTAACGCGCTTATTGGTCGTTAAGGTTGAGTTTTGATGATAATAGTTTGCTGACAGATTCGTATACGTTTATTGTATGGTCTGTAACGCAATGATAATCCATTGTTTTTGATCGATTCTTGATTCCACAATGTTCTACTTCGAGTCTAGTTTCTAGAAAGGTCTAATACGTAATTTTTGGACAAGATTTGAATGGTTTTTATGAATTTATAAAATTGAGTGTCAAAGCTGATGCGGGATGACGAATTCTGGTCTATCTTCCCGACGTCATAACCTTTTTTCTACAGGTCCAAACTGGTTGGTTCCCCTTCTGGAAGTTAGTATTTTGAGTTTGGAAGCAAACCCAATTGGAATCGTTTAATTTGGTTCGGTAATGAATTTTATAAAAATAAAACCATTTTATTGCACACTGAAATAGCTGCACGTACCTTGCTGTGTTGGAAGAATTTTTATAATTTTTGTGTCTAATAGAAAAATATAATAAAAATATTTTTATAAACCTAAGACATTTATTGAAGTCTGGTAAAAATTTAATAATTTATTTCAAAGGTTATCCTATGTAATTAAATGCATCTTCGCAGGCTAAAATCTACACGTTTTACTTTTTATTAATCGATAAGTTCGTTATAGGCTTAACCGGTGGATTTGGTTAGTTGAAAGGTTTTAGGGGCTGAGGTAAAGTTGTTGGGCCTTGAGCCAAGTTTTTGGGCCTTGGGCCAAGTTGTTGGGCCTTGGGCCAAGTGGTTGGGCCTTGGGCCAAGTTGTTGGGCTTTAGGCCAAAGTGTTGTGCTTGAACGGCCCATTAGGCAAGAGTGTTCTTACGATCTAGTTTAGTAACTCGTTGTGTATAATTTACAGGTCCTTGCTTGTGATTGTGCACTTAGGGATTTCCTAGCTCGTAGCAGGTGTTCGATTGATTTCAGGTGAGTTCATGATGCCCTTTTTACTCTTTTTACTTTTGGGCTAGCATGCACACCTAAGTGTTTTCTTACATGATGAAATGTTTTTAAACGAATTTATATAGGCTTGCTAGTATATAGTAGGCCTTGGGATGTTAAATATATATATATAATATATATATATATATATATATATATGTATATACATTATTGCTTGGCCTATATTTGGCGATGTTGTAGTCGTTTCGACTACTGATGTTGTGTATGCCTACTTTGTGTTTGCATGCACTGATGTTACGTGTTTGGGTTGTACGTTTGCTCGACCCTGATGTTATACGTGGATGTTATATATATATACTGTTATATATATAGGGATGTAATTGAAAGGATGCTTACATATACATTTTGTATATGTATGTATGAGGATGTTTAGTTTTCGGTAATGATGATTTGATGGATGCACCCTTTTACTTTTTTTAAACTTTTGGTATGACTATCATAACTATTACTACTGATATTATTTACTTAAAACTTGAACTCACTCAGCTCAAGCTGAGTTTGTGTGCATGTTAGTGTGAGTTTCAGGTTAGGAAGAGGTTGCCTTATCGTTTGGACGTGCACGAAGCTACTTGGACGGTGAAGGGCATACGGGAATTGAAGTTTTATTATTAAACATTTATTTTTAAAAGTTTTTATTTAAAGATAATTATGCTTATTTTGGGCAAAGTTCCTGGGTTTTGGGAACTCATTTACTTATTTACGTTTTCCGTCGAATTATACTCTGTGATGCTTATTTTAATGAAAATAATTGTTTTTAAGTTTAATTATTTTACTAGTGTTTTGAATGAATACCAACTGTGGGGTTCCCGGGGTTCGGGGCCTTACAAGTTGGTATCAGAGCTATGGTTCGAGGGATCCGAGCATCCCCGAATGCTTGGACTTGAACTGTAAGAAAAGAGAGTATGCCCACCGCGAGTAGCTGCATGCCAATAGGTAACTTTAAATTATTTAGTCATTCCTTTGAATTTGAAAGTTTCCAGTATGTGATTAATTGCAAAGTGTTAGATAGAATGCTAATGTGGTTAGTGGCAGGGGGTGCTTAGAACGGGCCGGTGAAGTAAACGACTAATAACACTTGATCAACATTATTAGCAGTTTACCCTTACCTTCCATGTTTTAAATGCCAGTTATGTCTGACTATGTTAGGGGGAATCTTTGTAGGGATAGGATTTGGCTAACTCTCGAGTCGTTAGCGTTAAAGTTTATCTTATTCCCTAAATTCTCCTATTCGTTTCCCCATCCACTCGAACGCTTTGTGCGTAATTGTTTAGCTGAGGTGTAGCATACTGTCACTGTGGGTTCCTTGGTACTTGACCGCTAAAATTCCTCGCTCCTTCAAGAATGTATGAGCAACTGTTTAGCTAAGTAGGAGCGTGATGTTATCCCAGTTACCTTTCTACATGATGAATTACAAGCGTCCGTCTTATTTGATTCGGGCGCCAGTAGAAGTTTTGTGTCTACCGCTTTCTGTTCCTCGTTGAATAAATCACCTGAGCGCGTAGTCGATGTGTTTGAGGTTGAGGTCGCCGTAGGAAAATCTATTTCCATGACTAGGGCTACCATCGGTGGTGTTCCTATCGTTCGGGATTTCCCGGATGTAATTCCAGATGATTTGTCAGATGTGCCGCCGGACCGCGAGGACGAGTTCCAAATAGCACAATGCCGGGCACAAAACTCGTTGCCTAAGTTCCCTGCCGCCTAGCGCCGAATGAAATGAAGGAACTTATGGCTCAATTGGAAGGCATGCTCGATAAAGGCTTTATTCGACCAAGCATCTCACCTTGGGGTGCCCCGGTCCTGTTCGTTAAAAAGAAGGACGATAGCATGCGGATGTGCATTGACTATCGTGAATTGAACAAGCTCAATGTTAAAAAGAAAAAAAAATCAGTACCCGCTCCCGAGGATCGACGACTTATTTGATCAGCTCCAAGGAGCTAGTTGGTTCTCGAAGATCGACCTTAGGTCCGGGTATCATCAGTCGAAAATTCGGGAGGAAGATATTCCTAAGACTGCCTTCCGCACTCGTTATGGGCATTATGAATTTCTTGTGATATCTTTTGGTTTGACCAATGCACCGGCTGCGTTCATGGATCTTATGAACCGGGTGTGTAGACCGATGCTTGATCGTTCGGTTATTGTGTTCACCGACGACATTCTTGTGTACTCTAAAAGTGAATCCGATCACGCCTGTCATCTCGTGGAAGTGTTGGAGGCTTTGTGGAAGAACAAACTGTATGTGAAATTTTCTAAGTGTTCCTTCTGGTTGCGTGAGGTTCAATTCTTGGGTCATGTTATTTACCCAAGTGTTATTCTGGTTGACCCTACAAAGGTGGAAGCCGTGAATGATTGGGAGTCTCCTAAGTCTCCATCTGAAATCCGTAGCTTTTTGGGTTTGGCGGGGTATTACTGCCGCTCTATTCCCGATTTTTCGAAAATTACTTCTTCGCTGGCCAGGTTGACTAAGAAGAGTGTTAAGTTCGTTTGGGGTACTGAGCAGGAGGAGGCTTTTCTCGAGTTGAAGAACCGGTTGACGCATGCCCCGATTTTAGCTCTACCTGATGGCACCGACGATTTGGTGGTTTATTCTGATGCCTCTTACCAGGGGCTTGGGTGTGTTCTGGTGCAGCGAGGTCGAGTCATCGTGTATGCCTCGCGGCAATTAAAGCCTCACGAGGCGAATTATCCTCCTCACGATTTGGAGCTTGCGGCCGTTGTGTTTGCGCTTAAGTTATGGCAGCATTATTTGTACGGTGTTCCCTACGTTATCTATACCGATCATAAGAGTTTAAAGTATTTCTTCGAACAAAAGGAACTAAATATGCGCCAGCGTCGATGGTTGGAGTTGATTAAGGATTATGATTTGGAGATTATGTACCACCCAGGTAAGGCTAACGTGGTGGCTGACGCGTTGAGCCGGAGGGAGAGACCGAAGCTGATTCGTGTAAAATCTTACCAGCTTATCCTTAAACCCGATATTTTGAAGCAAATAGCCAGCGTTCAGAATGAGGCTTTGTATGTGGAATGGATTATGTCAGAACGTGTTTGGGGTCAGGAGCAATTGTTGGAAGACGTTGGTGATGGGGTGAATTATAAGGATGGTTGTTTATGGGTACCGAAGTATGGGGGATTCAGGGGTAAAATTTTAGATGAAGCGCACAAGTCGCGCTATTCCATTCATCTGGGCGCGACCAAGATGTACCAAGACCTGAAAAAGAATTATTGGTGGCCTGCGAGCTTGAGGTGGCTCAGTATGTGAGTAAATGTTTGACGTGTCTACAAGTTAAGGCCGAGCATCAGAAACCGTTTGGGAAACTTCAGCCGTTGGAAATACCTGAGTGGAAATAGGAGCATCTTGCTATGGATTTTGTGACTAAACTGCCTCGTACTCCTAGGGGTAATTACGACACCATATGGGTAATCGTTAATAGACTGACCAAGAGTGCTCATTTCTTGCCGATTCGATAGACTTTTAATTCTGAGCAGCTGGCCGATGTGTTTATTCGTGAGATCGTTTTTAGACACGGGTTCCCGGTATCTATTGTTTCAGATAGGGATACGCGTTTTACCTCCAGGTTTTGGAAAAGGTTTCACGAGGAGATGGGTACCAAACTCCTTATCAGTACTGCCAATCACCCGCAGACGGATGGTCAATCCGAGAGGACCATTCAGACTCTTGAGGATATGTTGCGGCCTATGTAATCGATTTTGGTGGTAGTTGGGATCGTCACTTACCGTTGGTAGAGTTCTCGTATAATAACAGTTATCATGCCGCGATTGGGATGTCACCGTTTGAGATGTTGTACGATAGGAGGTGTAGGACTCCAGTCTGTTAGGGTTCCATTGGCTAGAAACAGTTGGGTAGTTTGGAGGTGGTCGAGGCGACGACTGAGAAGCTCGATAAGATTAAGGCTTTTATGAAGGCCGCTCAGGGTCGTCAAAAGTCTTATGCGGATATAAGGCGAAGGCCTATTGTGTTTGAGGCTGGGGATCGGGTTATGTTGAAAGTTTCTTCTTGGAAGGGTATCACTCGTGTTCGTAAGAGGGGTGAGCTTAGTCCGAGGTTCGTTGGTTCGTTCCGTATATTGTCCCGTGTTGGTGAGGTAGCGTATGGACTGGAATTGCCTGATGAGCTCGCGGGGATTCATCCTACCTTCCATGTGTCCCACCTAAGGAAGTGTTTAGCGGATGAGGAGGCCCATGTGCCTCTTGATGATATTGAGCTTGATAGTAAGCTGAACTACGTGGAGGAGCCTATTGCTATACTGGACCGTCAGGAAAGGCAGTTGCGGAACAAGGTGGTTAAGCAGGTGAAGGTGCAGTGGAGGCACCGTAGGGGTTCCGAGGCTACTTGGGAATCCGAAGATGAGATGATGAAACTGTATCGGCAGTTGTTCCTGTCGCATCGGGATTCAGGTACGAATCCCATTGTAAGGTGGGTGGACTTGTAACGCCTGCTAATTTATCGGTTTAAAGATTTCCTGCGTGTAGAGTATGTATGTTTTCTTGGGAGTTGTCCGGCATCTTTCGTTAACCCGACCATCTTCCCGGTACGTTAAATTACCTAACCTTTCCTTCCAAGTTACCATATCCCTTAAACCTTGAGGGCTAATGTGTAACATTTGTATTACATCATAAAACAAAAAATAACCTAACCCTAATCCACATTAGCACCGATCGGACCTGCTGACCCCCCTGCTCGTTTTTCTTCTGCCCAGCCAAGTTTCAGCCGTGAAAACTTCAATTCAAGGTCGGTTTTATGATTCCCCATGTCTTTTACACCTTAATTGATCATATTAACGCGCTTATTGGTCGTTAAGGTTGAGTTTTGATGATAACAGTTTGCTGACAGATTCGTATACGTTTGTTGTAGGGTCTGTAATGCGACGAAAATCCATTTTTTTTGATCGATTCTTGATTCCACGACGTTCTACTTCGAGTCTAGTTTCCAGAAATGTATAATACGTAATTTTTGGACGAGATTTGAATGGTTTTTATGAATTTATAAAATTGAGTGTCAAAGATGATGCGGGATGACGGATTCTGATTTGTCTTCCCGATGTCATAACCTTTTTTTGACAGGTCCAAACTGGTTGGTTTCACTTCTGGAAGTTAGTATTTTGAGATAGGAAGCAAACCCAGTTGGAATCGTTTAATTTGGTACGGTAATGAATTTTGTAAAACAAAAACCATTTTGTTGCGCACTGAAATAGCTGCACGTACCTTGCTGTGTTGGAAGAATTTTTATAATTTTTGTGTCTAATAGAAAATTATAATAAAAATATTTTAATAAACCTAAGACATTTATTAAAGTCTGGTAAAAATTTAATAATTTATTTTAAAGGTTATCCTATGTAATTAAATGCATCTTCGGATGCTAAAATCTACACGTTTTACTCGTTATTAATCGGTAAGTTCGTTTTAGGCTTAACCGGTGGATTTGGTTAGTTGAAAGGTTTTAGGGGCTGAGGTAAAGTTGTTGGGCCTTGAGCCAAGTTTTTGGGCCTTGGGCCAAGTTGTTGGGCCTTGGGCCAAGTGGTTGGGCCTTGGGCCAAGTTGTTGGGCTTTAGGCCAAAGTGTTGTGCTTGAACGGCCCATTAGGCAAGAGTGTTCTTACGATCTAGTTTAGTAACTCGTTGTGTATAATTTACAGGTCCTTGCTTGTGATTGTGCACTTAGGGATTTCCTAGCTCGTTGCAGGTGTTCGATTGATTTCAGGTGAGTTCATGATGCCCTTTTTACTCTTTTTACTTTTGGGCTAGCATGCACACCTAAGTGTTTTCTTACATGATGAAATGTTTTTAAACGAATTTATATAGGCTTGCTAGTATATAGTAGGCCTTGGGATGTTAAATATATATATACATATATATATATATATGTATATACATTATTGCTTGGCCTATATTTGGCGATGTAGTAGTCGTTTCGACTACTGATGTTGTGTATGCCTACTTTGTGTTTGCATGCACTGATGTTACGTGTTTGGGTTGTACGTTTGCCTGACCCTCATGTTATACGTGGATGTTATATATATATACTGTTATATATATAGGGATGTAATTGAAAGGATGTTTACATATACATTTTGTATATGTATGTATGAGGATGTTTAGTGTTCGGTAATGATGATTTGATGGATGCACCCTTTTACTTTTTTTAAACTTTTGGTATGACTATCATAACTATTACTACTGATATTATTTATTTAAAACTTAAACTCACTCAGCTCAAGCTGACTTTGTGTGCATGTTAGTGTGAGTTTCAGGTTAGGAAGAGGATGCCTTATCGCTTGGACGTGCACGAAGCTACTTGGACGGTGAAGGGCATACGGTAATTGAAGTTTTATTATTAAACATTTATTTTTAAAAGTTTTTATTTAAAGATAATTATGTTGATTTTGGGCAAAGTTCCCGGTTTTGGGAACTCATTTACTTATTTACGTTTTCCGCCGAAGTAACTCTGTGATGCTTATTTTAATGAAAATAATTGTATTTAAGTTTAATTATTTTACTAGTGTTTTGAATGAATACCAACTGTGTGGTTCCCAGGGTTCGGGGCCTTACACATCTTCGGTAGTAACGGTAGGGGGTGAGAGAACTATGAGTCGGGCCTTGGCAAAACGGTTATGAGAATCCAAGGTAAGACACTATTCCATACGTGGAGGATAACCTAACCACAGAACTCGAACCTCTAGGCCAAAGCAGCACAAATGTCATACAAGCGTAACTTTAAGTGGTAATCGTGACCGGTTAAACGGTTACATTCATTTTATAAAACCAAATTCACAGTGGTTCGTGGCTAAATTCGGGAAAACTTCCAATATTATGTTTTATTATTATTTATTTTAAAATGCTTAGTTGGGTGAAAAATCCATGTAAACCCATGGACACTCTAACTATCCATTTCTCAAGTCATTTTCGATTTGATTTTTGGTTGGAAAGTTTCACCCGTGGTGGTTCACGAGATACTCCAACTACTCATCTTTGGATTTGTTAATTCGATATTTAGTTAGGTCAGTTAAAATGCCAAGTAATGCTCATGGGCCGACCAACTCCGTTGATTTGATAATTCGTTAATTAGTTGGGTCAGTTAAAATTCCACGTAACGCTCATGGGCCGACCAACTCAATTGTTTTGTAACTCTTGTTCTTAATTGAGCCAATAAATTGCCATGGAACGCTCATGGGATGCCCAATTCACAAAATTTTATGTTGCGTTATTTAGTTGAGTCATTCAAGTTTCCATGGAAAGCTCATGGGAGGCCTACTCATTGGATATGCTCATTATATAATTTGGATTTTGGATTTCACTTTGAAAATTAATATTGTGTAATTAATTAAATATCTCGATATTATTCACATTGTTTTAAAGCATGACTTATCATTAAGTCATGATAAATCACTAGCATAACTTTATTTAAATCCACATCTCTATTATCTCGGATCAACTCATTCACACAGCTTACCCATCATCTTATAAAATTTCATTTTTGGACCTCATCGAATTGCCTTTTCTACTTCATCGTCGTAATCAACGTCGTCCGTCGGCTGCTCATGATCACCGTTTGGCTGCTAGAATCACTAGGGAATTTGCTGTTGCTATATCTGAGGTTGTGACCCAGCTTCAAACCATCAACTCTAATGGATCCACTACTTCAGCTATCCCGAGCAACTTCTATTACAAGAATTTTACTAGTGCTAAACCACCCCTGCGTCTTGGCTAGGAGAATACCATTAAGCTCCTCTAGTGGTTCGAAAGGATGGAGAACATTTTTACCCACTGTGAATGTCCGGACGACAAGCGAACTAAGTTTGCCTCGAATGTTTTTGACGAGCGACCTCTCACCAGGTGGAACTCTTTCAAAGCCCTTCAGAGAATCGAGATTGCTACGACTATGCCTTCGGATGAACTCAAGGATGCTATGAACAAGGAGTTTTTCCCTGAGCATGAACTGCAACGACTGGAGACTGAGTTTTGGGAACTCAAGCAAATTGGTAGCGATAACTCTACTTACTCCAACCGTTTCAAGGAACTTAGCCTGCTAGTACCCCACCTCGTAACACCTTTGTCTCGTGGGATTCGAAAGTATATTCGTGTAAGACCTCGAATCCCGGGAATCCTATAGTTGGTAATCACATCCACAATTTCACAAAAATTTAAAACCAAACAATTCTTTGTATTTAAAACCAGTTCAGAGTAAATAACAGCGCAAAGAGTTTAAGTGTTAAAAGTCCCAAACACGGGTACAAGTGTCCAAAATCAAATGTAAATAAAATATCCGTTTTATTTGAAATCCTTGACCAGAAATGCCTTCAACCTTCCGAGTAGTCTCCAGCACGTCCAAGCGGTAACCTCCAATCCTTAGCCTGAAAGTCAAACTAACATACACACAAAGTCAGCTAGAGCTGAGTGAGTTCAGGTTTTCATAAACAATATTTCATACTTTATTTCAAAACTTATAATTCTAAACAATAGAGAGGATAACAATAAAATGATTAATATAATTCACCAAATAATACATTCATCGTCGAACACACGTACACGGGCCTATCCACCACGAGTCAAGACTCGAGTAATATATTTGACCCGGACGCGGTAAGACCTAAGCATGTGACATGAGCCTCTCCACCATGGGTCAAACCCGAGTAATATATTTGACTCGGTCACAGCTTACACATCCAAGCACGTGATACGGGCCTCTCCACCACGGGTACAACCCGAGTAATATATTTGACCCGATCACGGCTCAACATACAACAGGCATCTTCACCACGGAATTTTAAAACCCGAGTAATATATTTGACCCGCCAAAATGATGATCACGCCACACGGGCCTCTCCACCACGGGATTTGAAAACCCGAGTAATATATTTGACCCGGCTGTGATCACCATGCACACACACATCAATAAGCCTACACATCATTCTTAGTCACGAGGAACTAAATATCATCACACAACCGTAGGCTATAAGGTAGCACATACTCATACATACATACGTCCATACATACATATATACATATATATATATACATACATACATATATATATGTATATATATCATCCCAAGACATTCCAAATTACAAGTAAGCCTATAGGCCATAAGGTAATATATAATAATCAGTCCAATACATGAACTAAGTAAATAGGTCTACTCGTATTCAATTACTACCAAGCCTATTAACATCATCGAGTCTAGACCATAATCAGGTATATAACCTTAAGAAATATATGACCATAACGAGTCTAAAATATCCTAAGGCACAGAGTATAGTCCACTCATAGTTTTATAAATGCAAAAATACAAGTAAAGCTATGTAATACCATCCAAATAGTTGTAACGAGTAAAATCGTGTAAAATTGTATTACGGTGTGTATGCTAGCCCAAAATGCAAAAAGATTTAAAAGGGGTATCATGAACTCACCTGAGACGAGCCACACAAATACCTAAGGGTTTGAGAACCTCAAAGCCAATCCACAGTTTACAAGCCTGTCGGATTGCACACAAAGATTACTAACTAAACGTACCGACTCGTTTATCCTACGAGACGTTCTAACATGATTTGATTGACCTAAAGCCTTGACATTACCAAATTCAATTACATCAGCCCCGGAGGCCATGTATTTACCAAAACCACCCTTAATCCCGGGGACAAAGGGTTCCTAATTTACCCCCGAAAGTTGGTGACTTTATCGAATACGCGCGTTAACGGGTTTTTTATGCACTTAGATACCGAATCAGCCCTGTGTGGACCAAATCTAGTAAAATCACAGCCAACAAGTCCACACGACGCTACACGAGTTGGATGGGTCAGTAATTCGCAAGCACGATGCACAAATTATCAATAAATGCGATTTTGCGCCGTACCGACCCGTTCTAGTAACCGACAACCAATTCACCCCAAATACTCAAAAAAATCAATTTTTCACAGCCAAAATATCATGCCGAGTCTACAAAATTCGAATTGGTCGTCAATTCCCTCAAACAACGCGTTAAACACAACTCACAAACTAGTCAACCGAATCCTAGTTTTCAAACTATTAACAATTGGCCGACCTAACCAATTCCAATGACCATGAAATTTTAGTATGTTGTAAGTGATATACCTAGGAAGTTTGTGGTGCAAAAACCTTAGCCGAAACAGCCCCGAAACTGCCCAGTTGGACAGCCACCCGACAAGCCTAAAAACAACCGAATTTCGACGAATAAACGTGCCATATGGATGAATTAAAGTGAAAAAGAGTTGTAGACACTTAATACCGACCTAGAATTGAACTTTGGATGGCCGGAGAAGGGCTGGTCTTGCACGAAAATCGAGATGAGAGGGGGCAGGGGGGGGCGCCGAACAGAATATTGGGTTAGGGTTAGGGTTAGGTTTTAATTTTTTTTTGTATAATATTATAATAATAATACATCCTAGCCCCTCCACTTTACTAATGGTTAAAACTTGTAAGAAAAGTTAAGTAAAATACGTTTACGAGGGTGGCAAGGAGCTCTCGGAAAAATGCCGGTCAAGCCCGAAAGGTGTACACAACACTACAAGGTTAAACCTTTTTATCGAAAAATTACGGACGTTACAATTCGTGGATTGCAACAATTTTTCGTGATGTCGTGGTTAGTCGAGACCCTCTCTCCATCGAGGAAGCTATTGCTCTTGTTGCTTTAGTTTCTAATAACCATGTTAGTGATGGAACCTTCCCTCACAATGACTCTAAACCTACCCTTGAAAACTCCAAAACCGAATCCTCAACCGATGCTAGGGCTGAACCCAAACCACTCCGCACAATAATAACTCCTCTCAACACAAACGTAATTCCAACCATCAAAACTATGCCATTAACCAAGCCAACCAACAACCTCAACCAAACCAAACTGTCCTGAACAAGAAACCTTATACCGGACCTAAAGTAGTTTGAGTAAAATTGTGTGTCATACTAGAACCTAAAGTAGTTTGAGTAATGGTGTAAATGATAAGATGATAAGGACATGGTGGATATGCCTCTGGTATATCCTATAAATAAGTGCCCTTATCGGATTGTCCTTTGGAGGGTTGCTTCGATTATTAGAATTTCTAAGTTATGATATTTTCCTTAAAAGTTTAATTATTTTCAAAATGATTATGTTTTAGTTTTCCTTAATTTCGAAACGAAATTCCCGAAAGTAGGAGAGACTGTAACATCTCTGATTTTCCGGATTTGTATTCATTTATATTAAACCGATTTGGAAACATTATTCGGATCTTATCAATAATATTATCATCCATTTATAAGTATTTATGAGTGTATTTTTCATTTTATACCCTTGATGCTTTCAAAGTTGTTCATTCTTTGATTTAACTTTAAAAATAATCAATATTTAACCCATTTAGAAAGTACAAGGACTAATATTGCCAAAAAACAAAACCGTTTCTCTTGAAGCAGGAGCGTCGCGCGTTGGCTATCCCCTACGGTGGTCGCGTGCCACCTCCACACACCGGCACATAATATTTTATTTATTATGCTTCCTAGTTCGTTTTTGGCATAAAATCGCTTATTTTGGATCGTATCATGTGAATTAAGCCCTAAGAAAGTTAATATAGACCAAGTGCATGGCGATATTCATTACCCCTTCCTTAAGAAAGAATTTTTCTGCACATAATATTGATTTTGTCATTAAAACCTTATTCGGTTTCTTAAACGGGTAAAATAACTATATTTGGTTCGTTTTTGTGTATCTTATAAAATCAAGACATATTTTCCTCTACCACAAATTTTCTAAACCCTAATTATATCATTCCCAGCCGTCACCCACTTTTGCCAATCATAATCTTCTTCGTTTTGGCCATTTTACTTGAAGATATAAGCTTCGGTGTTTGACTTTGATATTGTATTGACCTTTGACTTCATATTTCGATCGATTTATGTACTTTCCGAGTAAGTTGTTCACTGTAGATCATTCGTTAATATTACCTATTCAATAACCTTCAATCAATTTCGATTGAAGGGTGTTGACTGGTCAATTCGTTCAAAACACGTTCAAGGGCATAATAGTCAAGAAGTTTGACTTATCATTTTCTCATGCTTCTGTTCGGAACCGACGTTCGATTCAGAAGACTTTTATTTTGATAACGAGATTTTAAGGCTATTAACCAAAACCTGACTTCCGACTCGCTGTTTGGATTCTGGTCTGTACCGACTCGCTTAAACGTTTAGTTTAAGATAACCGGAGTTCCAGATGTCCGTTTTGAAGGATTCCAGCAGCAACAAGTTCGGTTTTACTCATTTCTGTTTATCTCAAAGTTCAAGGTTGTTTGACTCACTTTGTTCGACACGTTGGAGGACGACTTGTTTATTATTTAATCGTTTACTCTTATATTTGTTCACTCGCTTAATCATCAAGGTGAGTTTTATCATTCCCCTCTATTTTACTGATTTTCATATGTTTTGGGGACAGATGCGTACTAGTGCTAGTATCTAATCATATTTTCATACTACATATCTACATAAAGCTAGAAAACGAATGATTGTGTGTATTTCGATCAAATGTTATTTGTTACTTGTTTATGTGCTTATGTGCTTATATTCTGTCATTTTTGGAGAGGTCCATCAGAAATCTAGCAAGTCAGTATGATCATACGCCCTCTTATTAACCAAAGACCGATTCGCATGGCGATAGTAAACCAACAACTCACATTTAGTCAACGTAACCATAGCCCATGTTTGCGAGGCCTGGTTAATTGACACATTATTTGTTCATGGTTTGATTATTTGTTACCGCATTTATTTCGTTTTGATTATTTATTTAAATTTATTATCATATCGTGCAAAACTGGTGATAATCTCACTCAACCTAGTGTTGACAAACTCTATCTATTTTCTATTCATAAGCAGGTTTTCATTTGACATGAAGTTTAACGTGAAAGACATCTATAAAAGACCTTAGGGAGACAATGAAGACTATGTTTATTTAAATTTGTTTAGATTATATGTTTCTTTTGGATTATTTTGTATGATTAGATAATTTATGCACCTTTATTTGAAATAAATAACTTAATAAATGTTGTCATTGTTATTTATGATAGCACCTTTGAGATGTGAACAATCGGCTCACACCCTGGCATTTCCACCTTAGGTTGGGGTGTGACATCTTGCCTTTCCCATGACACTTTCTTGATTGCTTTTAGCTTTAAATTTTACATATATATATATATATATATATATATATATATACACACACATATATATATATAGGAGTTGTTCTTACTTATCGGACACGGGTTTGTCTCCATCTCTCCAGATCGTTCCTCAAATGCTTTTAGGCATCCAACGGCTTCATGGAACGTCATGATCTTTATATCGGCAAACTGTTAAATAATAGTAACAATCACTACATACCTTTTTCTCAGAACGGACTTAAAAAGCTTTTTCACAAGCGTCTTTTTTTCAAACTGTTCCCCAAGATTGCTTGCTTTGGAAGCTATTTGGTTTATCTTGGTTGAGAAGTCATCAATCGTGTCTGTTTCTTTAATCTTGGGTACATCAAACTCAAGTTGAAGAGATTAATACGTGCTTCTCGAACTCTATCAACCAAAACAAAACGGGTTTTCAATGCCCCCAAATCACTTTAGCGGTGGAAAGGTGAGCCAGTTGCATCACCGAAACCTCCAGCATGGCTTGATAGAGATACACATTCGCCAACCCGTCTATCTTTGAGTCGGCCGTCGTTCCCGTTTTTTGGTTCGATAGCCTCCAACAATTCTTGAACCTTGAAGATGACCTTGATATTCACCGTCCAAATCATATAATCGATGGACATGAGAATCGGAAATTGAATCGATAGAGAATTTGGTTCTTTAGGAAACCCAACTTGAATACTTGGCCCATATCCCATTCTTTTCCTTCTTGATCGTTGGTACTTCTTTTAAAATCTTGAATCGATTATCTTGTAACACAA
The DNA here is from genome assembly GCF_021521415.1 of Bidens hawaiensis. Classification (NCBI taxonomy): domain Eukaryota; kingdom Viridiplantae; phylum Streptophyta; class Magnoliopsida; order Asterales; family Asteraceae; genus Bidens; species Bidens hawaiensis. The sequence goes on along the minus strand of NW_027497560.1, from coordinate 10,480 downwards.
CTTTATTGTCGAAAAAACTTGAGATCTTGTATACAAAAGAAACCTTAAATTCTTTCAAACATAAGAAATACTTATTTCTTTCTATTTCGTAACCTTTTATGAAAAAAAAAAAAAAAAAAAACTCCAAAACATTTTTCTTGTTGACTTTTATATTTAATTTTCACCACAAGAAAGAAACAACATGATTGTAAACTTTACTTTTGTGGCCAAATAAAATAAACTAATTAAAAGCAAAAGTTTCCGGTTACGTCTTTGGTTCCATCGATAAACAAAAACACTTTCGCCGTAACTAGGGTTATTCACAACCAGCTCACGTTCAAGAAACCGAAGCAGGTTTCATGAAACCTACGGAATATTTTGTGTTCACCGGAGATCAATGCCAACCACAATAATTGTTCGCCAATGAGAGACTACCAATCGGTAGGCAAAATCTAGATGCCAACCGAATCTTTCTTTCCAGTTTCCGCTCTTGATCTTTGATCGATCTTAGAACCCTTCGCAGAGGTCTTGCAACCTGATGTGGTTGCCTTCCTCGCCAGAATAGCCTACAATCAAAGATGCCTTGCGCCGCTGGAACTTGTTGATCAATATTTAGGCTCTGATGCCAACTAAAGATAATAAGACTTCAAGTCTAAACCTCAATTGTATTGATTGTTAATGTTGTTGGTATGATTACTTGATTACAAATAATCCCTATTTATGATCATGCAATTACTTCTTAGACAAGAATAAGAGAATAACTAACTCAAAAACCCCCTAGATTTGTAAGTACGACAACAAGATCCCCACACTTACAAAAGATTACACTAACAAGATCATCACAATAATCAATCACCAGCTTGCCTGCCTAAATTTTTTTGACCAAAATTCTTAAGAATTCGAATGAATGATCTTGAATTTGGCTAACCAAATGAACAAGACCCTGCAAGCCTTTTAGTGTTTCCACATGTGTCTAGACCACTAAAGAGCTCCATGCCAAAGGAGGAGCAATTTTTCGTTCTTATTGCTAGCAACCTTGGAGTACAACACCGGGACGCAAGGCTTAAAACTATGAATGGTACCTTTTTCTTTCTTGATAAATTGTTCAGGTGTTATCATGTTACCAACATCTTCCGAAGTAAAGGATGATGCTGACTCTTAGGTTCATAAAGCGGTAAAATAATTACTATGGATTATACTAGTATTCTAAAATTAATTAACGTATTCTTTATGATTACCTGAAGTGTTTGAGTTGGAATGAATTTCGAGATGATCAGAATGGGGCGTTGGAAAGTTATATCCACAAAAGAAACTAGAAGGATCCTTCGAATCCTCTATGTGATAGTAGTGGTGGCCATAACCATTTTGGAAAGATAGATTGTTGCACACAATGTATACTGTGTTAGATATTTTCTTTCAAAAATTATTGTTCCATGATCCCATATTCTATACCATACCATCATATCCACCTAAAAGGCGGTTGATCACCACTGAGGATGGTACTACGTTTAACAAAGAAAAGCTTCTCTTTCATGTTCCCACTATTTCGAGTAGCCTTTAAAACTAGATGGTATGGCAAGTGTAGAAATTGGGTCGCCATATTATTAATAATAATAAAATATAATAAGTATAATGATACACTCGTTATACAAGAGAAATACTATAGTATAATACCATTTACAGAACTGAATAAAATGTATATCAATACAAACTTTTATATTCGAAATTGATATGATCCAAAGTCTTTAACGGGTAGTTTAAAAAGTCTTCATATACTATCCTTGTGGTGTGTCTTCATCATATTTGGTCTTCGACTAAGAACCATGACTACAACAAAAAAGCGAACAAAATATTGACGGTTGAGGCTCACAATTCGTGTTAAACACGGGTCCCTCAAGACAGTGGGGTCTCTATCAAAGAGTTCGTCTGTCTCCTATGGTACAACAGCCAAAGCAGTATGTACTGCCGGGGAAGGCCACGTGCCCAAGATTACATCGGGTATATTAGTATATTAGAACTTGAAAAGAGGAATATAAAGTTTAGAGAGTACACCTCTCTAAATATTCATGGAAGATAGAAATATACTATGTTTCTTTGGTTGGCGTGATTAGTAGTAAAGCTTATTACTTTCCTTTTTTATATATATAGAATGAACCATTATGTTCATTATATAAGCACACAAACCATAAATTCTATGTGTAACACCCGAAAAATTTTCGTTAATTGGCTTATGTGCCTATATAAGTTTGCATGTTAATCGGGATTAAATTTTCCAAGTCGAGAGGCTTCCTGGTAATTCGTTAAAGTCCATATAAGTAGTTTGTGATTCAAGTTGTCTAAAATTCACAATTAGGAGGGCCAGGATGTAACATTTATGTATATCACAAAAAAACCCTAACTCCTTGCCCACTTCTGGTCCGATCTGCGCCTCTACACCCCTCCCCCTTCTTGTTTTGCATGCAACCAGCCATCACCCAGCCTCCAAAAGTTCAATTCCAGGTCGGTACTAAATTGCTACAACTCTTTTTTACCATTAAACCCTTTATTGAACACGTTAGGGTTGAGTTTTGATTATAACAATTTCTAACATATTCGTACTCGGTTATTATTCGGTCTGTAACTCAATGAAAATTTATTTTTTTTGATCAATTGTGATTTCCATGATGTTCTACTTTGAGTCTAGTTTCCAAAAAGGTATAATATTTAATTTTTGGATGAGATTTGAATGGTTTTTATGATTTTATAAGATTGTGTGTCAAAACTGATGCGGGGTGACGGATTCTGGTCTATCTTCCCGACATCATAACTCTGTTTTGACAAGTCCAAATTGGTTGATTCCACTTCTGAAAGTTCACATTTTGAGTTAATATTACAATCCAATTGGAATCGTTTAATATGGTTTGGTAATGATTTTTAAATATATAAAACACTTTTGCTGCGCACTGGAATAGCTGCACGTACCTTTCTGTGTTGGAGGAATTTTTATGATTTTTGTGTCCAATATAAATATATAATAAAAGTATTTTTATAAACCTAAGATATTTATGCAACTCTGGTAAAAATTTAATAATTTAATTCCATGGTATTCCTATGTAATAAAATACATCTTTGCATGCTAAAATCTGCATGTTATACTCGTTATTAATCGATAAGTTCGTTTTAGGCTTAACCGGTGGCTGCCCTTTCGTGCATCTTTCGGGGGTGTTTTGTCCAAGGTTCTGGCTCCATCATCTTCTTAGGTATTTCTAGTGTAACATACTTTAATATCGTGAGCTATGGTTTTCGTTTGATTGGTCATATAGTGATAGATTGAAAACTAGTGTTCGGTTGTCTAGATTGTTAAATTGTTGCGTTTAGCGCGAGGTTTGAAAGAATTAACAATGCATTCAGTTTGTGTAACTTTGGTTTGATATACGGGCTGTGGAAAAATGATTTTTGTAAATATTGGGGCTGAATTGGTTGTCGGTTACTCAAACGGGTCGGTACAATGCAAATTCGCGTTCGTTGGTAGTTTGTGCGTTGTGCTTGCGAATTACAGACCCATCCCACTCGTGTAGTATCGTGTGGACTTGTTGGCTGTGATTTTATTAAATTGGGTCCTCACGGGGCTGAGTTGGTTGTTAAGAGCATAAACAACTCATAAATGCGCATATTCATTTCAACTAGCAACTCCTGGGGGTAATTTGGGAATCCTTTGTCACCGGGATTAGCTAAGGGAGGTTTTCGTAAATACAAGGCCCCGGGGGCTGTTGTAATGGAACTTGATAAGGTCGAGACTTTAGGTAAATCAAATCATTCTAGAACGCCTCGTAGGATAAACGAGTTGGTTCGGTTACGTTAGTAATCTTTGCGTGTAATCCGACAGGCGTTCAAGTCATGGGAATACTTAGGGACTCTCTAGCTCGTTGTGATTGTGTGCCCCGTATCAGGTGAGTTCATGATGCCTCTTTTTAACTCTTTTTATTTTTATGTTTTGGGCTAACATACACACCTCCGTACGATTTTATCCGCTTAAACGTTCTGGACGATATTGTACAGTTTCAATGGTATTTGTATATTTCTAGAATTATGTTTAGATTATATCCTATGTCGTAGGATATTTTTAAACCCGTTTATGATCTTATAATCCCGAAACTTGTATATATTACCTATAGTCTAGGCTTGAGGATATTATTGGGCCTTGTAATAGTTCCTAGACTACTCATTATTTATAGTTTACACTTGGTGATGTTGTTTGGTTGATCGATTGACTAAGGTTTACATTATTGATAGTCAATGCTTAAGGGCATTATTGGACTCGTTTATTGTTTTATATATTCTTGAAAAACTATATATTATTGATAGCCTATGCTAGAGGATATCATTATATTTGTTTATAATTATATATTTCTGAAAATTATATATTAATTATATTCTATGCCTTAAGATATTGTAGACTCGTTTTGGTCATAAACTCCTTAAAGTTATATATATTGTTTATGGTCTAGACTCGAGGATGTTATTAGGCTTGGTGATAAATAAATACGAGTAGACCCACTTACTTTGGTTTTTATTTTGTACTGTCTTATATATATTATAGCCTACGATTGTTGATATTATTTAGTTCTTTTTTTTTTTTTTTTTTTTGGGTAAAGGGATTCACCCGGTTAAATGCATTCACACAGCCAAAAAATACAAGTAATATGACATAGTGCCATATTAGTTCTCAAGTATGACATGCCATACAAGAGTAGACAAACCAAAATCTACTCTTGTACGGCATGTCATACTTGAGAACTAATATGGCACTATGTCATATTACTTGTATTTTTTGGCTGTGTGAATGCATTTAACCGGGTGAATCCCTTTACCCAAAAAAAAAAAAAGAACTAAATAATATCAACAATCGTAGGCTATAATATATATAAGACAGTACAAAATAAAAACCAAAGTAAGTGGGTCTACTCGTATTTATTTATCACCAAGCCTAATAACATCCTCGAGTCTAGACCATAAACAATATATATAACTTTAAGGAGTTTATGACCAAAACGAGTCTACAATATCTTAAGGCATAGAATATAATTAATATATAATTTTCAGAAATATATAATTATAAACAAATATAATGATATCCTCTAGCATAGGCTATCAATAATATATAGTTTTTCAAGAATATATAAAACAATAAACGAGTCCAATAATGCCCTTAAGCATTGACTATCAATAATGTAAACCTTAGTCAATCGATTTACATTATTGATAGTCAATGCTTAAGGGCATTATTTAGTTCTTTGTGACTAAGATTTATGTGAGTAGGCCTATTGATGTGTGTGTCAATGATGATTTTGGCCGGGCCAAACTATACGACTCTGGTTCTTAAATACTATGGCGGGTTCTTAAATCCCATGGGGGGGGAGGCTTGAGTGGCATAATCATCATTATAATAAATTCTTTGTGTGCATGATGATTTTGGCCGGGCCAAACTATACGACTCATGTTCTTAACCTGTGGCGGGTTCTTAAATTCCGTGGGGGGGGGGGGGGGCTCGAGTGGCATAATCATCATTATAATAAATTCTTTGTGTGCATGATTATTTTGGCCGGGCCAAACTATACGACTCAGGTTTTTAAATCCTGTGGCAGGTTCTTAAATCCCGTGGGGGGGAGGCTCGAGTGGCATAATCATCATTATAAATTCTTTCTGTGCATGATGATTTAGGCTGGGCCAAACTATACGACTCAGGTTCTTAAATCCTGTGGCGGGTTCTTAAATCCCATGGGGGGAGGCTCATGTGGCGTAATCATCATTTAGGCGGGTCAAATATATTACTCGGGTTTTTAAATCCTGTGGTGGAGAGGCCCGTCATTTGCTAAACCGTGATCGGGTCAAATATATTATTCGGGTTATACTCGTGGTGCAGGGGCCCGAATCACGTGTTTAGGTTTGTAAGCCATGAACGAGTCAAATATATTACTCGGTTTGACTCGTGGTGGAGAGGCTCGTGGCACGTGCTTATGTCTTACCGTGTCTGGGTCAAATATATTACTCGAGTCTTGACTCGTGGTGGAGAGGCCCGTGTACGCGCGTTCGACCTATGATATCTTATTTGGAATTTGTGTATTTAATTATTATTTTTTTCCCATAATGTTTTATACCTAGAACTTTTGAAATGAATTATAAATGTTGTTTATGAAAACTTGAACTCACTCAGCTCTAGGTGACTTTGTGTGTATGTTAGATTGACTTTCAGGTTGAGAAGTAGGGAACTATCGCTTGGACGTGCTCGAGACTACTCGGACGGTTGAAGGCATATCTAGTCGGATAATAATAACGCAAACTGTTTCTTTTCATTTGTTACTTTAAGATTTGAATTTTGGTTTTGGGCACTCTTCCCGGTTTTTGAGGATTTTGATATTTACTATTCCGCTGTTTATTACTCTGAATTGATTTTAATAAGATGAACTTGTTTGGTTTTAAATTTTTGAGAATTTCTGGATATGATGACCAACTGTAGGATTCCCGGGGTTCAGGGTTTTACACTATGTCCATTAATCATGCCTTAACCAAGAGTTAATTGACATGTCAAATTGTAATAAAAAAAAGACTCTTGAACTCTTATGAAACGCTTGTAATAGGTCATATGAATCAACAATTTAAAGACAAAATAGTATTGGTCATGACATGATAAGTGAAATAGAATTATTTACACCGACCATTCGTTTGATATCTCATTCATTTTAATATTAGTAAAAACACATTTTACTAGATTTTCCTAAAATCCCCCACATGAATGGAGATCGATCAATACACATAAAATTTCTATTATGACCTAGACAGTTGAGTATTGCAGGATAGGTATGTGTTAGCTTCAAACCTTCCCTTGTGAAACGTACATAAACTCCTAGTGGTTAGTAGACGCGATGTCCTTGACCAAACCCCCATTTGTGCAGACGACAATACACTTCACATAATACTCTTACTAGCCGGGAACATCCCCTGATTGTCGTGTCCATTATGGTCCTGGAACACTAGTCCAATTCTTTGAAAGCTCTAGGAATTGCGCACCCCACAATTTTATTCAAAACGACCTAAGTTCTCTTTCACATAGGTAATTATCCATACATTACGCTTACCCTCACAACATGTCACTACTATTAAAGTAATGGAATAGGAAGTAGTTAAACTGCCTTTACAATTTAGGAGGATAATATTAAACATATATGTTAGCCTATCTGTCATCTAATACATTGGCTATGCCTCCACAGTGACCATCCTGCGACAATTGAGACAAAACCAGGTACACCTTAATACGCAGTTACCAATTTAACGATTAAACGCGTATTACGTACCCAAAAAACGAATAACCGAATGGGACTAGTTATGACCCAGATATCTCGGGGGGGCCATCTATAAGTGATATACGATTAATATAAGCTAATATGTTAGTTTTATGGCCTTAGTTCGATAGCAAACTAGTTAAGCGAAAACATGCTCGTTTTACTACCCGCTATAATTTTAAACGCGAAAAATAGTCACAAACCAAGCATTGTATCATCCATTAAGCCGTAAAAAACTTACCAAACACTCTTTCGAAATGTTTTAAACGATCCTTGAAAATATTTTCGAATTTTACAAACGTATACTATGTTTTTATAAATTTTTACAAAAATAGCCGGAAAAAACACTCGTTTTCGCACCGTTTGTCGCACCAGATATGTTTTTCGTGCCAAAAACTGAACCCGAAATAAAGTTGAACTCGGGAATTCATGTTCGGGCAAGAAACTTCATGCCATTGGGCTAAAATGAGGCCCAAGAGGGCCCATTCAAATGTCCGACCGCCATCCCATACTAAAGTAGTATTACTTTAGTTTCTTGATAACTAATGATGCAAAAGATATTTTAAGTTTGTTCCAGAACCTGAACGTCCATAATTTTCTGCCCTTTCACATCCACAACAAAAAAACCTAAGGTAATATCATTATGTTGATCAATTTTATACATGTTTTATCAAGATTAATTCCATATAAACATAGTTTGGTTACCAAAAATCATTCCTAACCATGCAAAAATCCTAAAAATGGATCAAAAACATTTTTTGATTATACACATGGTTAGGAATCAGAATCATACTCTTTTTTGGCCATAAACATGGACTAGAGGGTTTAAATGGTGTTTTTACCGTTCAAAAGTTCGGTTTAATACCCTAGCAACCCTAAGTTAAGAGGCTGTTGTGTTGATGAAATTTGCTTGGTTTGTGAAATAGGACTTGTATCTAGCTTGCATAGAAGCACAAGAACCCAAAGACTTGATTCGAAGGGCGAAAACGAACCAAAACCGCTAAGGCAATACCGAAACACTCGATTACGGGCTGTTTAGGATTCGATTGTGATGTGCATATTGTTAGGTTATAAAATTTTGCAGGAACATAAGGGACAATATAATTGAGTCCTTGTTCAAATTTGGTAATTTTTAGACTATCCGAGAATATTTGGCGAATTTATTACCGAATTGGGACGTTTATTTGGGAAAAATAGTTAACATGCTTCAAAAATTATGAAATATTGTGGGGAATTCAGTTTTGGTATATTTTGATCACATATGAAATTTTGGAGCATTTGGAAAAGCCTAAGTAGGTTTTAGGCATTTGCATTTATATGAGTTCTTGTAGTCGTTTTTGGCCGAAAAGAATATTGAACCAGGTTGTTGCATTCTGGAATTGATACAACTGGTTTTGGGACAAAATTTGAGCATCCAGGGAATTTTGTGTAATCTTTTGAAATCGTTTGGGATAAACGGGGATTTTCAGGCTAAATATAGAAGGTAAAATGAATTTTTATAAATTAATAAACACATAAAGAATTCCAGAAATATTTTTATAAAAATCTACATATTTTAATTGATAAGTTGCTAAATTTTCATAAATTAATGATTAACGTTTAATTAATTATGCTAACTTGAAAATTAAACAAATTCAATTATGATAAAGACCGACAAGTTCGGGATTAACGAACCTGCGGGAATATCAGAACACCAAGAATGATCAAAAATCACATTTTTGAATTAATTATGTAAAAACGAACCTCTTTATGAGAAACCTGGACAATCTGGATAGATTGTGCGCGTTTCTCCTCAAATCAAACTGAATAAACGGAAACGGGCCCCGTAGCGAATCCAGAACCCAATATATGATCTTTCTTTATAACTTAATCATTTTATCGACCCACACATTTACCCAAGCTTAATTCTCCATAACTGTTTTCTGAACGCGTAAACGAACAACTTGGCCCAGCTGGGAAAACAGGGAAACTGAGCCAAGTTCGGTTTTAATTATTAACCATTGAACAACATCACAACCTAAGCCTATTGCACTATAGGGGCGTTCCAGCTATACCCAGATTAGTTATACAGCCCAGTTTAGTATTGAGATTATAATAATATTAAAATATTAATATTATTATAATATTCATTATAGGGACTAGTGATAGTGAGTTGAATCAGCTGCCAACTGACACTGTACCAGACCTCTACTAAATAATGAGTTTCATGACCCCACTTCTGAACTGTTTTATGAACTTTTAGGGTGAAAAACATGTTGATACATATCTATATACTATGAAATGTTTGATGATGGGAATTATCTAAGTGCTAACACACTAAAGTCCCCACGAACACAATGATTAACTTCGAGCCGGTGGCTAGTGAATAGTACTATTGGTTTGACAAACCCAAACAGAATCGGCCTGTTTGCCGTGTCACATAGCGCCATTTGCACATGACCATACTTATACAAACATGCTATATAGTGTTAGACATACCTACCGAGGCATGTTGTGGGCGGAAAGGGGGCCACAGTGATTGATTAAGCAAGGGAAATGGATGCACGCATCACAGACAATCAAGGCTTCACTGTAGCTTAGCATAATTACATCATAAACATACAAACCAACGTACGCACAACTGATTTCTTGAAACTCGTGAAACTCACCAACTTTTTGTAGTTGACTCATTTTAACATGATTTTCATGTATACCAGACTTGGACTAGAAAGTCCATGTGCTACGTGTTTGGCTTACGATCAATGCTGGGTGAATTGATGCAAGTGTGCTAGGAAAAAATAAAATCGCTTAACGTGTTGGATTTAGTTTGTATCGCCTAGTTGTAAACAAAGTTAGATCAATATAAAATATTGTAAACTAGTTTGTATTGTTCTTTATAACGTGTTATTTATAAATCGCTCAACGGGGTGTGACAGAGTTGGTTTAGTTCCATTGGTTATAAAGGATTAGGTTATCACTTAGGATACCTAAAATATAACCGTAGGCTCGATTATCACTGGAAAAATAAATAATAATTTAATATTATATACTGATGGATGTCGGGATGAACTTGTAGGGTAGGTGAGTTATTGTGGTCGAAACATAATAACAGACTTGCTTGTACGAGGGAATTCGGGGAGAATTCGCGGAACGTACGGGTAGGTAAAAATGGCAACACGTGTATAAAAGGTAATGCTGAGTAC
>NW_027497559.1:0-29974 GCF_021521415.1 Bidens hawaiensis | reverse complement strand
GGATGATTCGGAACGTGTATTGTTTCGATTCGATGATGAACATGATGTTGATCATGTCAAGGATGATGGTGATGATGCTCAGTCTTGTAGTTATGATCATTCATCTTACATAAACACTAGATCATATGATGATGATGATGATGATACTAGCCAACATGTTAAGTCTAAAAGGCTAATCCATGATGATGATCATGAAGATGATGATGGTGACATAGATGATGATGATGATAATCATGGTGAGAGCAAGCTGAGGGATTCATCTAAGAGACAAAAGATATCTCATGATTTTTGTGGGGATATGTTAATTAATCAAAGAGAGATTGATAGAAAATTCTGGGAAGCATGTTTGGCTTCTTAAAGTGTATTGATAGTTTTCATTTTATTATTTTTGTTGGCATGTTTTTATGTTTGTTTCTTGATGTAAAATTTCAAATCTCTGAAACTTAATGTGGTTTCATGGAAGATTAAGAGAATTATATTAGTTGGTTTTCTACACTATGAAAATATTAGAGATGTAACTACATACACATGCATAATACATTTTTTTTGCGAAACAAAATAAAAAGTGTTGTTTATTTACATAACTATAACAACTCGGGTTTTTCCAGATTTATATTTTTATTAACTATCCGACTCGTTTTGATGTTCGGGTTATTTTATTAAAATAGCACATTTATCGAGAAGATCAATTTTTATTATATTACTATTTAATTAATTTTATAATATGTATTTATAACTCTCACTTTATGACAAATTTAGCTTAAAGTATAAAGTTTAACCTCTTTTGTATCCAATTCCAAAATTTAGGGTTTAAACTGTAAATTTTTGTTATAACCCATATTATACCTGGATACCCCCTGCCATCCCGATATTTTTGCTATTTTTATTATTTTGTTAGTTTGAACATTTAATAAATATAATAATAATAATTAATAAAAACTAGTTTCTTGAGAACCGACTTTATAAATGCTTGTTTTCTCCCGTTTTCGTTCGTGTATATACGTATATGTAAGCATATATGTTTATATACATATATATATTAACATGAAAAATAATATCTTGATATTAAGTAAACTATATGCATAAAAATATGTTTATAGAACTAATAATAATATTTTTACAAGATGTATTTTACAACTTTATATATATAATTAATAAACTAATAATTTCACATATTATATTTTTATATATAATCTTACATTAACTTAAAATGATATTAACTTAATTATCGAGCTTTCATGATCTATCTAGTTCATTAACTTAGTGTACCCGTAATTCCATCTTCCTTTATAGGCTTTATCGTCAACGCGTGATTTCCCGCATTCTTAATATTCTCAATCACCTTTGTTCGTCTATCGAGGTGAGTACCACATTCCCCTGTTTTACCGCTTTCAATGTCTTGGGGACATATGCGTAAATTTTTTTTACTCATATATACTTATACACAAAACTGCAACTTTGTCTTATGTGTTAACAACTTATACCTTACTTGTTTATGTGCTTAGTTGCTTTATTCTTTCGCATTCAGAGAGGTCCAACATAATCTCAGTCTAGTATGATCATACGCCAGTCGTTATAGCTTTGTGCTTCTCGACATCTCAGTTATACTTGCTCATTTGGTTATTTTGTTATTCGCATATGACTTGTTGCAAATACATATTTTTATTTATACTTTGAACTGGTGTGTTGCTCACTCAACCTCGTGTAGACAAACTATATTATTTTTAACGCATATGCAGTTATTCGTTTGATGTGAAGTACAATATCACTTAAGGATTTATGCTAGAAGAAAAACTTAATAAGATATATTGTTATTGATTGATATATGTACTTGTGTATTTGAATTTTGTATGGATAATTGTTATTTGGAAATTTATTTAATAGGTATCGACACATTTAATAATGCATGATAGTAACCTCGAGAGCTGTGATAATCAGTTCACGCCTCGGTATTTTCATCGTAGGTTGGGGTGTGACAATAACCACCATGAATAAGTATAAGTTATAATGTTATATAACCCACATGTGTAGCTATTTCAATAAGCATATATAAACATGTTTTTATTTGTCTACAACTCTACATATAATAGACACATTTGAATTTAAGTAGTACTAGGTAGTAGACTTTCAAAAATATAAAGTTATAAACATTGATTAATAAACGGTTTGATTTTGGTTTCAAATATCTATTTGTATAATATATTTTTACATGTATTTCAGTAAGTTCACAAATTACAATAATTACACAAATAATATTACACATTTGAGGTCAATAATATATTTCTTAAATATGTAAAGAAATTTCTTTTAAAAAAATTAAATCCGTTCATATATATATATATTATAAAGTTATAAGTCAAAAGTCTTCACCAAAACTCATTCAAACAATCTAGGTGTATTAGGACTTATATGTCATTTCCTTCTTATTGTGGGATTTCAAATTACTTACATGATAAAAAAAAAACACATTTAATTTAGCATGTTTCTAAAACTGTGTCATGACTCATGGGTTAACTTAGTGTTATGGAACTAAAAAAATTCAGGGGAAAAGAGCGATAGAAAAAGTTATTGTGTTAGATTACTGCCACGTAGGCAGTGGAGGCAATAACTAGTCACCCGTTAATTTAAATGTTATGGGATAACCAGGTTTAAATAAATTTGTTTTCTTTAAGATTGGTTGTTACCGGTAGACCCCACCTTTTAACCCTTAATATATGGGCTTCATTGGCTTAATGTGAAGAGGCGAAAAGGGGGGCATGGCGCCCTGTGTTTAGCTTGATTTATCGTGGTGAGGTGGCCATGGCGCCTATTGGAACAAACAATATAAAAATATAAAGAAAAGACTCATTCTAGCATGTTTGACAGAAAGTGACTTTCATCATCGTCTATTCCACGTAAAAGCCTATCTTTATTCTACAAAGTTTACAAGCATATACAAAGACAACACTTGTTTCAAAACTTTGATGCCAAATCAGAATATCAAATGGCCAAATTGGCACAAACAAAATAGGAGTCAATTCATGTAGTATGTTTTTTTAATGGAAATCCGTGTTTGTTTGGTACATTAAAAATTTCCTAGAACATCATATTATAGTATGTTTTTATATACACATCACCAAATCACTCAATACATCAAAAAGTATAAGACCTATGAAGTTATTGAAAGTGACGGATCGGAATCACCGAATGACTTCTCATTATGTCAAAATTGGTTACATATACACAAATCATGGAAACTATCAATGACAAATATAAGGAAACTACAATTGTTACAATATATAAAACCGTCAATTATATGTTCGGTAAGGCATCTCCTAGATCTTAGTCGTAGATGGTTGAATGCAAAGACTGGATTTAAATTTATAAAAAGTAGATGAGGCAGACCCTAGTGAAAACATCGGCATATTGATAGTCCGTCGGAACATGTAAAACGCGAATGTTACCAACCCGTACCTTTTCTCTAAGAAAATGAATATTGATTATTCGATTTCAACGTGTTTAGTATGTTAACTAGGTTTGCAAGAAACAAAGTGGAGAGATTATCACAATTAAAAAAAGGTAGCATGACGAGTTGGAATCGACATTTTTATAAAGGAAAACGCACTTAGGAAAATTTTAGTATAGCTTCATCTCCTTCCTCAAAGTCTCAAGCGCGTTCTCAACAACACGTTCTTGAATGACGCTCGCCATGAAAAAGTTATTAAATGGTCAACCGTCGATTACTCGATTCATAAGACCCATAAAGTCTGTCATTGCATATTTGCATTCATTAATCTGAAACACATAACAGAAGGGTTTTGAATGTCTTACTCTTCCACTTTCAAAGCTATACTAGCTCAAAGTTTCCGAATAACGTATTAAAGAATTCCCAACCACTTTACTTTTTGAATTTTTTCAACTATTAAGACTATTTTTTATAGCTCATTCAAATGTGTACTTTGATTTGTTATGCCAAATTCAAACGACAAAGAATTTGATAAAAATTACCATATAGTCAAAAGGTTGTTAGAAATTTCTGTCCTTATATATTTTTTTGTTTCATTTGATACATATAAAATAGTTTTAATAGTCTGATGCATATAAATAATTCCAATAGTTTGATACACATAAAAAAAAACTAAATGGTGTATGACCAATAACGTTACGTATTATTCTATGTTTTATCTTTGGAATGACTCTCTCTCTCTCTCTCCATATCGGTGTGTGGCATGAGCGGATCCGCGGGGGGGGCGGGGTTCTCGCCCTGATCACTCATGTAGGCAGTAGGCCCGAAATTATTTAAAAAAAAATTACGATATATTTTGAGCCCAATTTTATAAAAATAATAAAAATCACAGCCTAGACCATAATCCGATAAGCCATTTTTAAAAAATTAATTGTTTGAATCTAACAAAAAAAACTTTTTTGCTTAAAGCCCAATTTTTTTTCTCGTCCTTGATCTAAACCATTTTAGCAATTCCCAGGGTCAGGGACAGCTTTGATACATCATACATAGACCCCGTTGCAAGTTGCAGATGCTACAATGTCCTAAAGCTGAAAATAGTGGAAGAGAGGTATACATCTTGTTTATAAAGTGCATTGCCATAGCACTTTATTGACTTTTTTGCAGCCATCAAATCAAATATATCGGCTTGTATTTATTGAAGAAAACACAATTCTCATGTGCTAAACCTGAAACACTTCGCACAAAGACGGCAAATTGTGATAGTTTATACTTGAAAGGTGAACCGATTATATTTGACTAAAGAACAATGGCCAACCGATTATATGGTTCCTACCCATATATATATACTAGACGGGTGCCCGCGCCATGCAGCGGGAAACGTAGACTACGTAATAAATTTATGGGTGTTTATTGTTCGGTTTGAAACCGTAAAGCCGTTCATCTTTTGATTTGACGGTTGATTTTTTTTCTTTAACTTTTGGCCAGTTGTTTTCAACTTTCAAAGGTTTTGTTTTGGTTTTCGACGACAAAAAAAACTGTTACAAAAGGTTTGGCTCACGATTTAATTTAAAATTATCAAAACCAGGCCGAAATACACATACATAAAATGTATTTTTTTAACTGAAAAAACTATGACAATATCATACTCAAATTAAAGATAAAAAATACGCTCGTTTTTATAGTATAATGTTTTTAAAAAAATATTAGCGTATGAAAAAGTCATTAAAGTTTAAAAATCATGGGGGTATTTGGGTTAAAAGTGAAAATTAAAATAAGATTTAAGTAAAAGATTAAGGGTTATTGTTGTAATTATTAATTAAATTTAATTATAATTAAGGGGTGAATATTGTAACTATATATTAAATAAACGGTTGAGTTTTGTTTTAATGTGAGAATAACTATTTTGTCCCCTATAAGGTTATACCATATGCAACATTATTTGTAAATCCCTTAAAAAGTAGTGTATTAATTTGCCCATCTTTGCTATATTATATATAGTACTAGAAGGGTGCACGCGCGATGCAGCGGGAAATTGGAAACACATACTTTGATAATCATATAACAAATTTTTGGGTGTTCATTATTTTGTTTAAAACTGTAAGACTGTTCACCAGTTTGGTTTCACGGTTGAAACCGGAGCTGACCATACATATTGAAATGTTAATTATTTACTTATTTAGCATTAGATATAATATATATTAGACATAGTTAAAATATAGTTAACCGAAGTTTTATTTAATACGAGCAAAATCTTCTATCATAACTTTAATTTAACCAAATTTTCAGTATGATTTTTTTAATAATCTTTGTTCTTGTTATGATTTCGCATTCTATTTATTCTAATAAGGTTTATTATTTATGTCACCAAAGTTATCTTTGTTCATAGTATGATTCTCTTAATAACGTATTAGTTGATGCTTTTTTGAAGTGAATGTATATGCAGATTTATAATTCTTATTTTAAATTTTAAACTCAAATTTCTTTATCGAAGTACAAACTATATCGTAACCTAATCGTTGGTAATGGTTCGGTTTAGTTGGGTTTTAATTAGAAACAGTTTAGTTTCGGTTTTCGACGACAACAAAAAATGGGTAAAGTTGGCTCATGGTTTAATTTAAAACCATCAAAAGCAAACCGCAAACACTTTTGCATAATTTTTTTACTTTGAAAACTATAATAATATCATACTCAAATTAAAGATAATAAAATACTCGTTTTTATGATGCCATTTATTTTAAAAAATATTAACGTACGAAAAAATTATGATCGTTTTAAAATCGTGGGGGTAATTGGGTTAAAAGTGAAAATAAAATAATATATAAGTAAAAGACAAATGACCAAAGTTGTAATTTTAAAGGATGAAACTTGTAACTATTTTGAAGAAATAAAAAATGCATGTGAGATTTAATGTTATAAATAGGGGTGTGCAAATGAGTTAACCCGAACCGAGACCGAAATTCATAGAAAATCCAAAACCGAAAACTGGACCTTCACATAATAACGGGTATCGGGTATATCAGGGTTCGGTTCTTCGGGTTTGTAGGGAAAAACCGAAACCGACAAAAAAAAAAGATTGAATTCATGGTGAAATTAACGTTGAATGTCGCTGAATTTCCATTTTCTCTCTGATGAACACTCGTTAGGGTGGTGAACGGTTTAAGAGGAGAAGAGAATGATAAAGAGAAAAGAAATCAGTGTTAAAACTCGTCTGCAACGTCAAGAAGAAGAAGATGAAAGATAAAAAATAAACTTATGTTTAATAATGAGGAGAGATAATAAAGCATAAAAAAACTCAAAAAGTAATTAATAGATGTGGTTTTCACTACTGATACAAGGAACCTTTTGATGTGAATAAGTCAAATTAAAAAGTAAAAGGAATCATAACTAAATGTGTATAATCTGTGTGGGTAAAGAAACTAGCATTTAGAATTTGGTTCTAAAACTAGTTGGAATTTTCAAGGGAAATTTAAGAGACATTTTCTAAAGTGACAAAATAATGCTACAAGATTGCTTTTTATTCTCATTACTTTACTCTCTCTCTTCTCTCATCTCTTTTTTCTCTAAAGCTTTACAAAGAACATGTTCTTTGAAGATAAAGAGTAATGAAAAGAGTGATATTCAGATCATATACAGTATGAAGAAGATAATAATCCGGACAAGACAGGCGCTTACATGGATGATGGAGACCACACAAGAGGCTATCGGGCCGGTCTAGAGAGTTGGGTTTACTCGGGTAAAGACCGAGAACCGAACCGAAACCGAAATCATTTGAAACCTAGGACCGATGGGCACCCGAAAAACATATATACGGGTCGGGTTTCGGGTTTTTTTTGGGTTACCCGATATTTGCACACCCCTAGTTATAATTACATTTTTGTCCCTAATTAGTATTGTACATAATGTATTAAATCTTGTAAATTACTTAAAGAGAGCGTCTTAATTTGTCAATCATTGATATATTATATATAGTATAGATAGATTATGCTCTAGAAATTAATCATTTGTGTTTTCTTTTATTCAACCGTTTTACCTCTAGCACTAGCTAGCTTTCGGTTAAAAGCATCGCCTCCACAGACGAAGGTGACACCCTCAATCTTTGTAAAAAAAGACCCGATTAATAGCTATATAGAAGAATTTCATATACGCTCCTAAAAACTTAATATATCACATATGCTTAACCAAAACTAAAACGATTTCGTATATACACATTTATTTAGTAACTTTTTTTATGATGAGAGATTGACCCCTTTAGGGTGGACATAGTGGGGCTTGGGCCCTCTTAGTGCCACGCGTGAGGTCCGAAAACACCACCTCGTTCCCTGTAATGACAAAAAAGAAGTCGAAAGTCAATGAAGCTGTGGTTTGCCATCCCGTTGATCTACCCCCAACGTTCCTCGTATGAATATATTGTAAAACATTAATTTAATAATTTATTTATATTTAAACCAACCAAACTCTTTCTTCACATCAAAATCTCTACTCTATCTACAAAAATTCTCTACCCACATTATTAAAAATTAAAAAGTTGATATTTTTTGTATTCTGTTGTCCGGCTTATTAGATTCCAGCAATGACGAACAAACGGTCATTAAATTCGTTGGTTTAGTCGGACAACAACAATTCCTGAACCCAAAGAAACAAGAGGTTATATAAACAGAGATCACGAATCCGGACACGAACAATAATGAGAGATTACTTTGTTGAAAATCCAAAATTCAATGAAGATATTTTTAGACGAGGGTTTCAGATGTCACGTCATTTATATTTAATTTTATTTTGTTTTTAACTTTATCTATGTTTTTTTAAGTCTTGTATTTTTTATAATTAGTAGAGTGTTTTCTTAAATTATATTATATTTATGTTTTTTAATTTAAAAACAATTTAGTTGATTTAACCAAATAAAAAAATAAAATGTAAACTTGATTATGGTTGAAAGATGGATTTGAATAGTTTAGATGGTTACAAAGGTTTAGGTATGTTATGTAATGGAATGATGTGACGTTAATACAGACGAAAAACAGTGTGAAAATATAAAGTTGATTAATGTCGAATGGGATATTATGACCGCTCCAACCACCCTTATATTATGTCTTTTTCAACCCTTTCTTGTTAGATTTCAATATTTATTTAATTGTTTTCACTTTTCCGTCCTTTCGTATCAATTCATTGAAATTGTGGATTTGAATGGAATATCCAATTGTGTGACGGCACCTTTAAAACATGGTGTACTCTTCACTCTTTGTTCTATGTAATCTTACCATCACATGGCTATATGATTTTGGAATTAACCACACTTGATTAGGAATACATGTGCCACTTTGGTTGTGGAGACTGCAAGCCATCCTTTATGATTTTGTTTGTTTTTGTCTTATCAACGTTTGGACCAAACTGCCCTCAACACATGAATAACCACTTAAACATGATTTCAACAATTCGTATTGATTTTGACGTTTCAGACATGACTCACCCGGATCGCCATCAAAAAGGAAATTCACTATTGCGAAAAAACCTTATTGAGTCAGGTTTCGAACCTAACACTATAAAAATCCCCAAGTCTCAATCATCACCCCCATTCTATTGGATCACATGGCCAATGGTGTATGATTCCGTCACTAGAGTATTTTCATTAACGTCATGCTTTTCAAGTTCAAACAAGGTAATACGTTTATCATAAATTGTACTCTTTTAAAATTCAGGGCACTCTTGAACGTCACAAGTAATCAGTATGATATGAAAAGAATGAAATATAAATTAATGGGCAAGGCTAAAATGAACAACCAAATCGGTGTCAAGGTTACATTTCAAATTATTTGCCTTTTACAACCGCAAAGAAATTCAAATATTAACAAGAATGAGGAAAATCTTCAAGTCGATTTTAGCACCAGATGTAGGAATTTGGAACCGTTGGGACGTTTCCTTCATGTTCTTTTAAGCCATGTCACTCAAGACGGAGCGATTTGGATATGTTGGGACGTTTCATTTATGTCTTATAAGCCTAGTCACTCAAGACGAAGCAAACATTACGTCCATTTTCAAGTCGCGCCTTTTCTAACTCAATTAATTGTCTTTATCTAATTAGTCCAAATACGAGCTGCTGATAATCTTAAGCCCACTGTAACTTAATTTTCAGTCTTTTGTAGTATATACATTATTTTTAGAACTACATCTAAGTGTCACTTCCCGCCTAAAATACATAACGCAACACGAGCTTCTGGAATTTTCCAGGCTGCTGATGTACATTTCGGACCAGCCAGAATGTTACCGCAATCGCCATAATGGGCTGGACCATCATGAGAATGCCAAGATACACCTCAAGAAGTTGCTGGTCAAGACTAGTATAAATAGGCATGTAAGTTCCTAATCATATCAACTACTTGTACTACAATTAGAGCAATACAACGCATATTTCTCGTGTACTACCAATCTAGTATTCCCTTATCGTATCTCTTGAATCACAAGTCGCTAACAAGTCTTCCGCTACAAAACTCACCAACATCCGACCACTAAGTCTTTTTTAGAAGCAATCTAAGTGCCTCACGAGAGTCCAAGAAGTAACTCTGTGACATAAGAAGACCGACCTGATAATTTGTTTAGTTAATTTGAATAAAAAATATGATTGGATCTTGGGTAAGATGCAATGTCACTTGGTTTAACCATTTATTAGACTATAAACTATTCTCGGGGATCATGACTTTCTAGTCTTGTTTGGTGTCTGAGGGTGTTTTACTGGATTAGTTTGTAGTTGTGTCTCGTTCTGTCTAATTTCTTACTAGATTGGTTTTTTAATATAATTGTGGCCATTAAATAAAGGTGAAAAAGGCTTTGGTCTGCCCAATCTACAAATCATTTAAAGATTTGATTGTTCACCGATTTCGGTATCAACAAAAACAATAGCATGCATGTTTAATAGATTACTTATGATCATGTTGTATTTTGCTATCGAATAAAGGAGAATGTTGTCTAATTTAAAAATTCATAAAACCTTTTGTAGACGTGATGATGCTACCAAAGTACTCCTCTTAACCATCTAGGATACCAAGTATTTTCCAAAACTAAATAATAATAATAATAATAATAATAATAAAATAAAATAAAATCCAAGAGTTTCACATGTACATATGAGGTTCACCATGGTTCTACACTTCAAATATTATCACACCATCATCCCTTGACTTCAAAAACCAAGTGTTTCCATTGATTATCATGAGGTTATCGACTTTCTAGGTCGTTCAAATAATGCCTTTGCTTTAACTGTGCAACCAGCTAAACGAGTCGTATGAAGATAAAAGGAGTTGTATGGAAAGGTTCATGATACACGTCGTATGAAGTGTAATACAGACCATATGGGCCTAGAAAACTTCGATGATGGTTTAATGCTTCTAAGAAGCGTTTAAAGGTTATTTCAAGCTTAAAGACCTACACTTAGTGTTAACAAAAATACTTGATTATAATTATAACTTTATCTTGGTGATTATGAGAATTAAGCGACAAATGAAAGATTTAAAATAACCAAGCTTAGGTAAATTATCAATAAAATAATAAATCACACAACTAAAGGCAACATATAAGAATCAATAAATCAATTGAAAGTCAATGACTATACGAGTCTCGTCCAATGTTGCACAATTATAAATTACAACACAATCAACTAAATGTTACAAGTGTCAGTGGTGGTTTCGATCTCATGAATCGGTTACACGTGGGATGGAACAGGGGCAGCATAGTCATTTACTTCCCCAAATCCGCCCCACAGTAGCCCGATTCCAGAAACATATACGTGTTTAAACTTAGACTGATGTAGGTTGATTTTGTTTGTTGTCTCTTTTGAGTTGAACCTTCAATTTTTTACCACCTAATTGGTATCCATTCATCTTATTTATTGCAGATTCTGCAGCAGCTGACGTGTCATAACTTACAAAGCCTGAAAGCAAGAATATAATTAAAAGTTGGAGAAAATATAACAAATTGATTGTAATTGTTGTATAATAATGTAATTCATACCATAGCATTTGCTAACACCAGTTGCTTTGTCTACAAAAACCTTAGCACTCAAAACTCTTCCAAATTCCTTAAAAGCATTTGCAAGTTCTTCATCATTAAATTCTTGAGGAATATGGTAAATAAATAGATTGGCACCAGGTGGACCTGTATAACAAACGGACTGTTAAAAAATAATGATGGAATAGCAGTAATTCCATATATACCCCTGAAAACTTACATAATATCATGTTTGTTAAAGCAAAACACTTAAAACTTCTTATTCACCCATTGCATCAAACACAGATTTGAGTCCATGGGGGTAAATATGTAATTTCACACTTAGAACTAGGCTTGTATACGAACCAAACGTTCAGTGAACGGTTCGTGAAGCGTTCGATGGGTTATACATGCATGCCCTTTTCGTTCATTTATGACCGTAAACGTTCATTTATGTTTGTTAGTTTATGTATATTTAAGTGTATTCGAAAACGTTTAATTTTTTGGCCAATCACAACTTGGTATGATTTAAATAATTTGAGGCCCAACACATTGTTCTTCACATTACTTTTAACTAGTTTTATTTCAGTTATGTACGTTCATATTTTCAGTTATATTCATTGTTCACTTATATTGTTAACGAACGAACATAAACGAACACAAACATTCTCATTTTCTCATTGAATGAACGTGAACAAAAAAACCCTCTTCATTTAATTGTTCGACGATTTGATTAAAGTTAAATGAGCAAACACGAACACACTCCATTTGTGTTCGTTCAGTTCGTTTACAATCCCACTTAAAACTCTCATAAACTACATCTTTGCATAAAGGAAGGGTATTTATGTCATAAAGATCTTAAACCTTCAACATGATCAGCAGGACTCGCACCACCGCTTGAAGATGTTGCAGGGAGGTTGTTCACAACTGGACTAGGTGGCCCACTCATCATGCCCCGAGGGTACGCCATAGGAACAGGCGGATAACCTTGCACAGGATAATTTCTTGGAGAAGGTTGATTCTGGCCCGGTGGAAGCCGATACTGCATGTACCCATAATTTCCAGTAGCCTACATACAAAACCAACTTTTAAATAAACCCATTAACATTTGAACCGTTGATAAAACCATTAATTATTTTATCAAAATTAACCAACAAACCTGGTATCCATAGTTATTATACGGTGAAACGTAACCCATCGGCATAGCTCCAAATAAAGACGGATGTGTCATGTCAGCATTTGCAAAATTAGAAGCCCATGATTGTGCTTTTTGGGCTTTTCTAGCTAATCTTTCCTTTTCAGTATCGGCCCATTTGACCACCAGAGGGACGGTTGAACCCTATTTGCACAATTATTAGCATATTGGTATATAACATACAAAGTTAAGTTATTAATTACATATACACAACCTCCATTTTGTGCTTCCCATTAAGGCCTTCTATAGCTGCAACCGCTTGCTCTTTTGTCTCATACTTTACAAAAGCACAACCTGTTACCATTGTTTCTAAAACATTAATAAAAACTTTACATGTAAGTTATAACTTGTTATTGTTACATTGCATAAAATATGTTATACTGCACCTTTGCTTGTTTGTTGTGAGCCTCTCAAGATTAGTAGGTCTTTCAGGGTTCCATATTGAGTAAGCAATTCTGAAAGTTCACTCTCGGAAACATTCTTTGGAAGCATGCCAATGAATAGTTTGTGCTCTTGAACGATAATCAGATATATTAAGTGAAAGTTTATAATTATAAGTAGAATTGAAACACACAAAGTTAGTAATATTAAATACGATAAATAGCATGTGACATGTCATACCTAGTCTTTCCAACTCGCCATCTGCATATTTCACTTGCAATGGACAAGTTGCCTGATACACAACAAAAGACATATTATTATTATATCACATTTTCCAAACAGAAAACCATTACAAATCATGAGGTGAGATCTAGTACATATAGATCTTAACATGAAAAGCGTACAAATAACTAAAGTAATTATGCTTGAACTACGATTATTATTACACTACAATTTTGAAGTAACGTAATAATGATTACGCTAGTTCAGTTTCAGAAGTCGTTCGGCACTGCCAGGTCGGTCGACTGTGGAGTTGCGAGTACTCAGCCTAGTCAGGAAGTACAACGGAATTACTCGTTGAGTACTCAGCCTAGTCGGGGAGTGCTCAGGGATTACTACTCTGCACCTAAGTGCGACATTTGCAACCATGGTAATAATAACTACTCTAGTGTTAGCATAATTACTCTAGTTAAGTGTACCGTGTATGCTTCTCTTCATAAACCAATATAAATGTTTAAAAATATTACAAATGCCTAACTGAACTTGTTCTACAGTGACTATCAGATTTCAATTAAACCAGTAACAATTCCAATTGTTACTCGAAAGTACATATTCGAATAGTTAGTATCCCATGCTGTCCCGTACAAACCGAAACAAGTTTAACAATATTATTCAAATCAAAGATCTGCAACAACACTCACCCCAGGGAGAGTCTTCTTATTATGACACGCATCCACAGCCTTGTCCGCTTCCTCTCGACTCGGACATATAACAAAACAACAACCTGATACCAAACAATAACTACCAAATTAGGGTTTACAAACGCACTCATATTATTTACAACCACAACAATGTAAATAAATCAGTAACAATTACATAATAAGAAACAACGAATTAGTGATCTGGAAGGTAACATTGCTTAATTAAATGTGATGTAATAATTAAATTAACTACCTCGCGACAGGCGCGTGGCTTTGTCTTTGATGATGTTGACTTCGTCAATTTGAGCGAATTCGTTGAACATTGAAGTGAGTTGTTGTTCGGTCATGTGTTTGGGGACTTGGCCGACGAAGAGCTTAACGCTTTCGTCGCTGTGTTGTCGTGGTTTTGGACCTTCCGCCATTAATGCCGTGGTTGTTGCTTGAGTGATCTCGGTTTGACTCCCTCTGTTTCTCTCTCTAGAGTTGAGTTGGATTTGGATTCCTGTTTTCAGAAAATAGAGGGAGGTTTTTAATAAATTATTATTCATATATCACCCCTCTACTATACATATATATCTCTTTCTTATTTTATTATGTTCGTCTGGTCGGCTCAACTTTTATTTGAGCGACGATACCTATTTGGCTACTTTACTTTTGTTGGTTATCATCAACGCCACCAAACATGCACAATTTTGGGTTTTAAGTCTTTGAATTAGGGGAATACATCATTGTCATTGGGATGTATTAGTTTGGTACGGTGACATGGTTAACTACTCATTTAATTTTGGTCAGAACATGTCACATTAGTTTTTTGAATGTTTTTTATATGGATGTGCTTTTTTGATGTGTTTTGATGGCCCATTTGTGTTCAATGATGGGTCAGACTGATTTTTGTAAGAGAATATAAAAAAGTGGTATTTTTAGCTGTCAGATTGGTAATTTGGACAGATGATGATGTGGTTGCTGCTGTTTGGCTTCTCAAAAAACAAAAGGGGTTTTTTAATGAGGTTTCACATAATTTAATTAAGTTGGTTGAAGGAATCAATCGGTCCTTAAAACAATTTCCAAGTCATATAAGAACTCGAAAATTATTGTCATGTGTTAAAGTTAATATTATTATAAATTTGAAGGAGAGCTTTTTTTATTGACAAAACCTAACTAATACTTTGTACTTTTTACCGATAGTAAATGAACAAACAAAGAAACAAGTAAATACATCTTTCAAAAAGCATAGAATGAAATAGTCAAATAGGTCAAACTTTTTATTTCTTTATTATTTATTTAAAATTTAAAATGTTATGTAATAATTTTTTTATATATATGTTATATAAATTGTACAAAGTCGTGAGAGGTTGATTTTTACCCATATTTAAAATGTTATTTAATATTTATTTAAAATGTTATTGACACATTATTACAATCAATAGTACAATGTTGTGAGATGTTGATTTTTACCCACATTTAAAATGTTATTTAATATTTATTTAAAATGTTATTGAAACATTATTACAATCTTAATGATAGCCCATGTAATATTCTTTTGGATGTTGAAATATGAGAAAGTGAAATTTTCATATATATTTTTATGTGTGAGAAAACATTTTAGCTACAAAGTTTTACTATAACAAGATATGAAGTTATGCAACTTTTAACATGCCGTAACGTTTACATAAAGCTTGTCAAACATGATGTAACTAATTGTAATATTATATATATATAGAGATAAACGTCAACAGCTGGTGCCACAGAATACTAATTGTTTTACCATTTAAGATTTAAGTTTCATCATTCTAACGATATTGTTAGCCATGGCAAGTTGGCTGAAGTTGATTTTGTTAAATAATTGCATTTGCAGTATTAAGTTGCCCTGGTTCGATACTTCGCTTTGCTGTTGACTATTGACATAGGCATCTTTTTTATCTATTTATCGGACATCATGTTTTTCTTAAATAAATTTGAATTTAGATTCTTCTTTTAAAGGCTTTATTTAGTTTTATTTGAGTATTATAATTTGACGAAGTTAAGTTTTAGATTTAGTTTCGGTATCGTAACGAAACTACGCAATACCAACTAAATATGCATCGACTCATCGTCAAAACTCCCGATTTTGTTTCTTTATTTCAGTGCCGTAACGAACCTAGCCAATAACGAAATTATTTTTAATGTTTACTTCTGGTACGATAACGAACCTAACTGATACCGACCGAATGTGTGCCGATTCGCCTCTGAAACACTAGTGTTTTTTTTTGTTTCAAGTATGTTAATTTTTCGAAAATATTTTTTGGGTTTAGTCAAGTTCCGTGGCGAACCTATCGATACCGACTGAATTCTTGCCACAACGTCTGTATTTTTTCAACCGGATAAACATCGTTTTATATATATTATTTTTTGTATCATAAGCTATATGTTTAGTATTTTGTTTTTCTAATCAGCGTTGGTACTGGACAAACCTAACCGATACCGACCGTATGCCGCTTTGATCATAAGTTGTACGTGTGCTGACACTATTTCGGGTGTTCACATACATATTTTTTTTATTTAGTGTAGGTGTCGTGGTGAACTTAACCAATAACGACCGAATTTGTGTCAAGTCGCCACAACGTGGCGGGTTTTAAACCTAGTTACATTGTTAATATAGCCTAATCATGTTACGGTATTGAAGAAACACAGATCTACTCCCCTTGACGGGTCCTAGATCCGATGAGTCTACAGGGTAGGATACGGATAACAACCAGCACGATACAAACCCAATTCCCTGAAGTCCAGTGACATGAACCTGCAAAACAGACACCGTGAGCTCGTTACGGGAAGGACAAGAGGGGGGGGGGGTCTTCCCGTAACCACCCTCCGGCGTGAGAATAAGTACAATCCTGACGAAGATAAATACTTAAGTATATGGAAAGAGTAGAGAGAGTGAATAAATACCTCATGAAGATTAAGAGGGTGTTTATAGCCGAAGGGTGTGGGAAGGTGATTGGGCCAGCTGTCCTTTTTAGAAGATGCTAGCGTAACCACCTAGACACGTGTCCTCAAATGATATGTTCAACTATACGTTGCATGTGCATGTATAACAACTTGGACGCGTGTCCTTATGAGATAGGATGGTAGATAACCCTGGTCATGTGCACAGTTATAACGGCCTTGTCAGGTGTCCTCTATTCATTAGCCGAGAGATCACGTATTGCCCAAGAAAGCATATTGGTAAATCTTCTAGAAAGTAATTAGCAAATGACAGATGTCCTGGGGCATTACCTATTGGTCATTTATGCGGATGAGAACTTCGTCTTGCGGACGACTTCTGAGGGTGCCAGGATGCTTCCGCATACGTCATATGGGCGTTTCTTCCTTAGGCGGTTAAGCGAGTGATCCATATGTTCCGCGGGTGGCTTGAAGGAGGCTTCTTGTTGACCCGCGGGTAGTACTTAAAGGTATTTAGGTCTTTTTGATACTCTACCTCTACAGTTATATACAGATTACCTAATTAACCGGTTGGTTGTTTTTAAATCATTGGATACACGTCGAAATTCAATTAAATAAATTCGTCAATATACAAATATTCATAAAAGAAGTAAAAATAAAATAAAAAGTTTATTACACTTGTTTTATAACTGATTAAATTGATGTTAACAATAAATTAGTTGACTAGAAGTTTCATGTGAATCGACTAGTTTGTGATACTAAATATCAATTAGTAAATTAAACAGGGACGTCTGCGCAGAGACCAACTGGATCCGCAGGACCAACCATGCTCAGAGACGTAACGTCCTTACGCGCAGTACGCAAGCTGGTCCCGCAGGAAATGCCTCCCAATGGTGAAGGACTCCGCCTGTCCCCGCAGCCTCGGATACAAGCCATTAGGGAAGGCCACCCGCGCAGCATGGCTACACGCACAAGGCACTTAACTCTCCCCAGTGTCACCTGAAGGAATGAGCAAAGGCGGGAGGGGGAAAACTCCCGCCTAAATGAGCCAGTCCGTATGATGGAGGATCTTTTGTGTGATACCTGACGAGGTACAGACAAAAGATCTGACCAAGAATGCGACAGCTCACTGACAGCAGCATGGCAGACAGCACGCCACAGCACTGTGACCAATAGCCGCCGCCTACCCACCAACTCCTGCCATACCACGTGCCTAGCCTGTAGTTGGCAGAAGAGGAAGAGTGCACGACACGCCTGCTCTGTGTCAGCCGCTACCTATCCACCACTCACAGGCAGGGCACGTGCATAGGTTACAGTTGGTAGCGTGTTGGGCCGGCTAAACCCCTTGGAAACCTACCTTCGGCTATAAATACCCCAATGGTATGATCATCTTACATCATCTTATCTTATCATATATACCTGATATCTGCTCTAGCAATCTCTTAATATACTTTTATATTTAAAGAGCAATCTAGTCTGATTCTCACGCCGGAGGGTGGTCACAAGGAGGAACCCCCCCCTTCTCAGTGACGAGCTCACGGTGTCTGTTTTGCAGGTTATCAGAAGAACCATCTTCCAAGGGTCTAACCCCTCGTGGGAAACATCTATCTAACCCCCAGGTTACCAGTAATCTACCCGGGGTCCGGTTAGTGTTTCTTCATTGGCGCCATCCGTGCATAAAGCTAGAACTTCATTTTTCTCCAGTTTTTTCAAACTTCTAGAAAGATGGTTAAAGAAACTCTGGTAACCACAACCCCAGCTACTGGAGGGAATACCGGCAACACAGTTTTTACAAACACTACCCCGGTTACCCAAGCCGGGGCAAGTGAAGTAAATTTTACGAACACTACCCCAGTTACCCAAGCTGGGGCAAGTGCAGTAAATAATCGCCCATTGGGATTCACCGATACCCAGTTTAAAAAACGAACAAGACTCCCCCGCCAAACTCTCGATGAAGTTAAGGCATGGGCGGAGGCACGACAAAAGGAATTCCAAGCTGAGTTGGACGAACGCTTGCGTTCCGTCCAACAGGCCGACGAATTCGAAGAATACTTGGACAATGACTCGGAGGAATCCGACTCCGACGCGAACCCTCGCCATAGGGCAAAAGGGAAGCGTAAGGAAACGGACTCCCAACCGAGAAGGCATTTTGGACAAGCCTTCAAACCAAAAAGCACAGGTGGAAGTTCACGAGACTTCTCCAAAACGTTCAGACCGAACGTTGCAAATGCGGGAACGTCCAAATTTGCAAGGGACATTGCGGAAGCAATTGCCCCAAAAAGTGCCAAACAAATGCCCAACATAGGCACTTATGATGGTATGTCCGACCCAGACGACCATTTGAACAGGTTCATAGCAGGGGCAACCGTCAGCAACTGGACGGAACCCACGTGGTGTTACATGTTTCAAATGACGCTGGTGGGGGCTGCTAGGGTTTGGTTTGATCGTTTACCGGTTAACCACATTTACGACTGGGCAGACTTCCAGCAGAAGTTTAGCCAACACTTCAGCCAGCAGCGAAAGTATACCGAGGAGCAATGGACAATCCTCAAATGCATACGGGAAGAAGATGAATCTCTGCCAAACTTCATCACTCGCTTCAACTCAAAGAAGTTAAGTTTGGGCAATATCAGCGAGGATCTTGTTCGCGCAGCCTTCATCCAGGGCGCGCAGGACCCAGAGCTTATCCGCACCCTAACTGGTAAAGATGGAATGCCATCCACATGGGATGGCATCATGACAGCAGCCAAACGCTATGCGGAAACGGAGAAGCAACTGGGTAGAGACCTTCCGCAGAGCACAAACCTTTACACCCAGAGGACGAGAGAGGACAACGTCCTCACCGCCCGATTGAACAAAAAACGGAAGCAAGGCATTTGGCAGTCAAGGGTAAACTTTGACACCTCATCCGGCTTACAGCACCGATTGGGTGAAAGGGATAATGTAAAGCTGCACCGGAACTCCAGATGGACGCCACTTACCAAAAGCGTCACTGACATATTTGCTACTGAAGAGCTCCCATGGCCAAAGCCTCCAGTAATCCGACATCGTCACGATGCTGATCGGAGCAAGTACTGTGACTATCACAGAACAAAAGGCCACAACACTGAAGAATGCATAGACGTAAAAGACATGGTCGAAACATTCGTCAGAGATGGGACGCTCGCACACCTCGTGGCGAAATAAAAGCTAAGCAGGCATGCAGGTGCGTGTGGAACCATGGCTGGGGTAAACATGAATAAAAAATCAGCTTCAATATGGAGACTACATGCTGCGTAAAGAACGAGATCCCGAAACAGGTGCGTGTCGGCTCGATGGCACTCCTGTCCCAACATGGAAGGGAGTTCAATTACACAGTTTGCATGTAATCAATTCCAATTTGTACAGAAAAGGCCAAGAGCCACTTCTAATGGAAATGATTCTCTTTCAAACGTCGATGGCACTTCTGTCCCAACATGGAAGCTGATGATTTACATTTATACTTTTGTACACACTAATATGCCGGTTTTCACCGCATAATTACAAAAAACGTCATTGCATGGGAAGGCGGTCCTACCCGCACGAACCCAAAAAGCATGATAAACCTTCACGCAGGTCAGTTGAAGGGAAAAAAGTTACCATATGAAAGTGCTGGTCTATCCGCATGAATCATTCGAGGGAACTGCACCAACCTATCAACAACCGCGCGTGGGACGGTTCAAAATTCTTAAGAGGAAAAGATAAACCTATACGCAGGTCAGATATGGGTAAAGTTATGCCATCCTACTAAGTGCAAGTGACGGGTCTACCCGCACAATCACGAAAGAGGAAGCAAAACTTCACACCTATTATCAGCCACGTTCAAAGGTTAACTTATCCTCAACAGGCAAACCTTCACGCAGGTCAGTTGAAGGAGGAGTTCAATTATTCCATTAAATGAAAGTGCCGGTCTATCCGCATGAATCATGAAAGGAAAATGAACACTAACCTATCAACAACCGCGCGTCGAACGGTTAAAACTATCCAACACTGGTGACGGCATTCACATTACGTGAAGTCGTTGCGTGGGAAGGCGGTCTTACCCGCACGAACCCAATAACGTGGCAAACCTTCACGCAGGTCAGTTGAAGGAGAAGAGTTCAATGATTCCATTAAATGAAAGTGCCGGTCTATCCGCACGAATCATGAAAGGAAGATGAACACTAACCTACCGACAACCGCGCGTCGAACGATTCAAAACAAAATTCTTAAAAAGGTAAGAAAAACCTACACGCAGGTCAGGTATGGGTAAAGTTTTGCCATCCTACTAAGTGCAAGTGACGGTTCTACCCGCGCAATCACGAAAGAGGAAGCAAAACTTCACACCTATTATCAACCACGTTCAAAGGTTAACTTATCCTCAAAAAGTAAGAAAAACCTACACGCAGGTTAGATAAAAGTTAAAGTTTAGCGATCCTACCAAGTGCAAGTGACGGTTCTACCCGCACAATCACGAAGGAGGAAGCGAAACTTTAACCTACTATCAACCACGTTCAAAGGTTCTTATTCTAAACACTTGGAAAATTGCTATTTTAAACTAAGTATGCAAGTCATAAGTTTATAAAGCAAAGAATCCAATGACAGGAATAACAATCGTATATTTCAATGATATATTACAACAGTGGCCGGGTAACTACCCGCCTAAAAGAAATCTATACAAAGCTAAGTCTACCCTAGCAGTGGGAAGGGATCTTCAGGATCAGGCTTCAGGGCCACCTCCGCTTGGACCAGCACCGTCAGAGAGCGGCTGCCCAAGGAAAGCCTTAAGGATGTTTAGCCCATCATCAGCAGCAGCAGCTTCATTCACCTTCTCCACCACTGGATGCGGGAAGGCAGCGTACTGGTTCACAGCTTGGTCATAAGCAGCTTCAGTATTAACATTGAATAAAGGGAAGTTGGAGGGCGGAAAGCCTCTCTCAGCAAACCCAAGACCAAGCAGGAAGCCAGTCTTCTCCCCATCCTCATGAGAAGCGTTGAGGGCTGCGCTCATCGCATCGTCATAAGAGGTCTCTGAAAGGACCCGACGCACAACCTACAAAAGAATACAAGTTAGAACATTTTCTAATTACGAGCGGAAAGCGTAAAGAAAAAGATAAAGATACCTGAGGCAACGCTTCTCGAAGCAGCCATTGGAGGGTAGCTTGACTTTCTTTGTAAGCACGTTCGGCTCCGCTTTTATCAAGGTTGGCAAGTTGAACTTCCTTGGCGGCAGCCTCTTCGACGCTTTTGAGTTTCCTTTCAGTGCGGTCAAGCACCCCCCTCTGGTCAAGGATCTCCTGCAGCTTCTTGGCATCTTCCATTGCCAAGGCGTCATGAGCATGCTGAAGAGCCTTTAATTTGCATTTAAGCTGCTCATTCTCTTCGCGAAGCGGCTCAGCAACAGCTTCAGCCTTGGCAGCCCTCTCAGTTGAGTTTCGCGCAGTCTCCTTAGCCAGCCGAAGCTGTTCATTCACAGCTTGGGCAGCCTTGGAGCGGGCCTCGAGTCGCGCCTGGACTTCAACCTCGAGGGCCTTGAATGCTCTCTCCTTCTCGGCGGCGGCAGCGGCCAACTGCCGGTTCTCCTCCCGCAGAGCCCGCGTCTCAGATATTTCTTTGGCGCGAGCTGCTTTTAACTTGTCGTTTTCACGACAAAGCAGCTCGACGCGGGGCTGCATCCGGGCTTGGAGAACCCGAAGCTCATTGGTTAGCCTACCCTCCTGGTAGCTAGCCATGGCTTCCCCCAACGCACCATGAGGAGCAGCGTGGCGAGCCCAATCCACGCACTCCACAGGGGTGCGAAGGGTTGTTCCTCGGCGTATGTTCCATCTTGGAACATACACTTCATTGGAATCCGACACTGCAAAAGAAACAAAGGCAGTTAGGAAAAGATGACAAAAATATACAAAGGAAAAAGAACCCTACGTACCTGTAGGGTCAATAACAGGCCGATAGCCGCCAAACCCATCACCTGAACCTAAAGGAAATCCATCCAACAGGTCAGGCAGATGGGAAGGTGGCATAGATCGGCGGGAAGCCCGGCGCGTACCTGATGGTCCGGCCGTCGGTGCCGGTGGCGCAGGTATAGTGGCAGCCGCTGTGGTAGCCATTGTTGGCGTCACCTCCTCAGCAACAGTAACCGCCGGCTCCGTGAAAGATGCTGTAAAAATTGCACTCACGGCCGGCGGAGACACCTCAGCTGGAACAGCCTCAGGAAGGCTGGAACCAACGGAAGCAGGCGCAGACGCCTGGGTCGACGCCTCGGGAAGGCTGACCGAGCCTTCCCTCATTGGCGGGGGAATACTTGCTCCAACTACACCCGGGAATGCGTCAACATCCACACCTGCACAAGCAAAAGTGTTAGAAAAATTTATTTGAAACAACAAATCTAGACAAGAATTATGGGGGTACTTACGGGGTTTCTTGAGCTTGAACGTACGGACGAGCGGGGGCGAACCCGATGGAGCCGGCCTCTTGACACCGGTAACCGTCGTCGCCGCTGCCTCCCCGGAGGTAACAGCTACAGCCTCCGGAGCGGTGGTCTCCTCACCACCGGCCTTCCCCGCCACCTCTGCACTATCTGACTCCGAGTCAGATAGGACTACCAGGTCGGCCGTAGAGGCCACCTTCTCTTTGCCTTTCCCGACGGCAGCCTTTTTCTTCCGCACCAGTGGAGGACCTTCTGCGGATTCCTCAGAAGAAGAAATGTCAACTCCAGCAGCAGGCACAGCATTGAGAGGTTCAGGGTAGAAGATAGGCTTACCTGGCCGTCGGTGGCTCAGGATCTCTTGGCCTGGCGGGTAAACCTCCACGAACCGACCCGCGGTCTGCTCTAAGATGGGCAACTCGTTCTCGTCCAGAGCACGAGTACCCATCCGCGCGGGACCATCTTCCTCCCGCGGGTTCAGGAGCGACTGAAGATCGTTCCCCTCTGAAATCAACAAGAAAGTTAGAAAAAATCGAAGTCAGCAAAATGAAACAAGACGTACCATAAGGGATAGAGTTCGAACCATATTCAAGGACGATCGGAACCTTATCCGCATTCGCCGCCTTCCACACCCGGCTCATCCCCAGCATCACCATCGCCGACTCCGGAAAATGGAAAACCGGGGACTGGACCCGAGATATCTTCGAGAACCATTCCGCCTCCTCGTAGTTGAGGGCGGGAAGGTTCGGAAGCGCCTGGCCATTCTTGAACTTCATGGCGATGGGGATGGCGCGAGCGGATATGAAGAAGAACTCTCTTCTCCATGAGCGAAGACTCCGCTCGGTGGTACAAATCTTTAAACCCTTGATACGGGTTGTAGGAGTGTACCACCCCTGGATGCACCTCCAAGTGTAGAAGGTCATCAGACGGTCAACGAGGGGCTCAAGGCCCAGTATCCGGCACACCCACTCAAAGTGCCGGACCTTGGCAATGGCCATGGGGTGCACCTCTGTCAGGTGCACACCGTGCCTCTCCAGGACACGGTACACAAACTTTGTCAACGGAAACCTAAGGTTTCCGTAGACAAAGAATGCAGCATAAACCCCGATCTTGCCACTAGGGGCATCGTACACAGTATGGTGGGGTTCAGGAAACTCAGGCTCGAGAGACTCGAGCATGAACTTCCTGACGATATACTGGTACAGATCGACAGGAAGAGAGCACTGGCATTCGCCAGCAGTCTTCTGGTCATCAGCATCATGAGAAGACATGGTGGAAGAAAGATGAAAAGAGATTTCAGGGTAATGCTTTACTGAACAGAAAAATTCGCCGGAAATTACTTGAGAAGAAGAGATGAAAGTGAAAAGTGTGAATTGCAAATAACCCTCTCCCCCTTTATATAGTAATCGCAATTAATGCGATGAATTTAATACGGAAGAGAGAGAAATCAAAGGTGCAATGAAACTAGGACGCGTGGCAAAAGCAAGCTGGCAACATCTGTCACAAGGACGTATGCCAGAGATTTCGCGGCTACGCGCCCGAAATCCCGTGCCCACGCGCCTGAAAAAGCAACTGGAATGACCATGTTCTGTCACGTCACCATAACTCCCTGCACGTCCTGACACAGTCAGAAGAAACCGTCGCACGACGTTTCAGAGGTTTGGACTTATCTTTTCACCAACTCTTCGAATTTCAAAATTCAAAATTCGAAAATATTAAAAAGTAAGCGGGAAAATACCCCTTACCCCTTGGCAAGCAAGTAACCGTAAGACGGATGCGGGTACAGTGTAAAGGCAAAACCCTTCACATACCTAGCACCCGCAGGGAATTGAAGCCAAATAAACCTTGGCAAACAAGTAACCGTAAGACGGATGCGGGTACAGTGTAAAGGCAAAACCCTTCACATACCTAGCACCCGCAGGGAATTGAAGCCAAATAAACCTTGGCAAACAAGTAACCGTAAGACGGATGCGGGTACAGTGTAAAGGCAAAACCCTTCACATACCTAGCACCCGCAGGGAATTGAAGCCAAATAAACCTTGGCAAACAAGTAACCGTAAGACGGATGCGGGTACAGTGTAAAGGCAAAACCCTTCACATACCTAGCACCCGCAGGGAATTGAAGCCAAGTACCTCGGCAACCAAGTAACTATAAGACGGCTGCGGGTACAGTGTTCAGGCAAAACCCTTCACATACCTAGCACCCGCAGGGAATTGACGCCAGGAATACCTTGGAAGTAAAGTAACCGTAAGACGAGCGCAGGTACAGTGTTAAGGCAAAACCCTTCACATACCTAGCGCTCCGCTGGGAATTGAAACCAAGAAGGATCTTCTGGGCAATGCTTGCGGAAACGGAAATAACATCCCCGCATAGCGGGAACGTCGAGAACTACGTTGTTTGAAGCTCCAAGATGGAATTGGTGGTCTTAACATAATTGATCACTATGTTCAAAACTACCAAAACCTCATGGAAAATACATACAACTGGGACTCAATGCTCCTGACTTGCGAGGAGGTTACAGACCTACCCGCATCATACCCAAAGACCAAGCAGGAAACTCGGGCATTTCTGCAAGTGACAAGGACTTCCGCGGAAAGAATCCCCATGGAAAACCTTACAAAACCCTTTTCAAAACCCTTTTCAAAACCAAAAGTTCACCTCATTTTATTAAACACTCATGAGAAGAACATTGGACTGGGGGGACTTGAAGAGGTAGGTCCCAGCAGAGCCCAGTTGGACCCGCAAGACTCACCTTAAACAGGGACGTCTGCGCAGAGACCAACTGGATCCGCAGGACCAACCATGCTCAGAGACGTAACGTCCTTACGCGCAGTACGCAAGCTGGTCCCGCAGGAAATGCCTCCCAATGGTGAAGGACTCCGCCTGTCCCCGCAGCCTCGGATACAAGCCATTAGGGAAGGCCACCCGCGCAGCATGGCTACACGCACAAGGCACTTAACTCTCCCCAGTGTCACCTGAAGGAATGAGCAAAGGCGGGAGGGGGAAAACTCCCGCCTAAATGAGCCAGTCCGTATGATGGAGGATCTTTTGTGTGATACCTGACGAGGTACAGACAAAAGATCTGACCAAGAATGCGACAGCTCACTGACAGCAGCATGGCAGACAGCACGCCACAGCACTGTGACCAATAGCCGCCGCCTACCCACCAACTCCTGCCATACCACGTGCCTAGCCTGTAGTTGGCAGAAGAGGAAGAGTGCACGACACGCCTGCTCTGTGTCAGCCGCTACCTATCCACCACTCACAGGCAGGGCACGTGCATAGGTTACAGTTGGTAGCGTGTTGGGCCGGCTAAACCCCTTGGAAACCTACCTTCGGCTATAAATACCCCAATGGTATGATCATCTTACATCATCTTATCTTATCATATATACCTGATATCTGCTCTAGCAATCTCTTAATATACTTTTATATTTAAAGAGCAATCTAGTCTGATTCTCACGCCGGAGGGTGGTCACAAGGAGGAACCCCCCCCTTCTCAGTGACGAGCTCACGGTGTCTGTTTTGCAGGTTATCAGAAGAACCATCTTCCAAGGGTCTAACCCCTCGTGGGAAACATCTATCTAACCCCCAGGTTACCAGTAATCTGCCCGGGGTCCGGTTAGTGTTTCTTCAGTGGGTCATTCGATCAGTGGTGCCCTCATAAATTTGAAAATGAATTAACTATCAAAATAGTTCACTTTCACGCGTCATTTTTCATTTTCTCCAAATCTACCTACTTCCATAAAACAGTCCATAATCTCTTTAATTCAGAATTTCAAGAATTATGAAATCTACATATATGCTTCTGAGAATGAACGTAGTGGGTGACATGTTGTTGGTTTTTTGGGTGATATGAGGTTACAATACCGCCCCGTGTGTGACAAAAGGGCCATAAGTGAGGGGAGGGGCGCATATCTTTTGTCGTCGGTTGTGTGAATGAAAATAATAATAAAACAAGTGGTGGGGGGGGGGGGGGGGTTGACCTACACATCACTACACCCCTAAAATGAAAAGAGTTCATCTACTGACGTGGTGTCACATGTCGAAAACCCCCTTATTTTATAGCCCTCCACTACACATAGTTTAATTATTTGTGTATGTTCTCTGCCGCCAAGTTTGATGAAATTCTATTTGCAGAGCATCACTCCATTCCGCGTTATCTCTATCTTTGTAATACATTATAAATCACTAAATTTTTTCTCAGTTTTAATTTAATAATATTTTTTTATATATTTGTCGTTACACTTTCTTTCTCATCAACTTAATTTTTTAAATGACCAACGAAATAGCATATATTAATAAAAGTTAAAAATCGTTACACCCACTTTCAACAAATATTAAAAAATAAATAGGGGCGAACAATCAATTTCAGTTTCGAACTCAAATCTGGAAAGGTTGCCTTTTTACAATTCACCTTTAGACCTAAAACCATAAAAAATGACTCGTAATAGGAGCAATATTATTGAAGTTCATACATGACCATTCTCCCAAAAGAAATACATCATCAGCATAAACACATGTTTGATAACCACCACGCCTAACCTCTTTACACATTGGAATTTGCGCATGTGCGAGCCACTATTTACTATACCGATGTATGTGGTAAGGAAAAACAACACAAGATCCAACTTCTAGTAGTAATTTGCAGCACATTATTATTTTCTTTTTATTGTAATAGTGGATCGATTTTTAGTTTGGACTCATTTGATTCCAATTGTACGTCTTTTATCAAAATTTAAGTATAAACAAAACATTTTTTTATAAATTACACACTTGAAAATAATAAATGAATAGAAAGCCTATAGTTATATGGAATTTACTCAATACAAAACAAATGAATGAATATAAATGAATAGAAAGCCTGATAATTAAATGGAATTTACTCAATACAGATAAATGAATAGAAAGCCTAATAATAGTTAAATGAAAGTATTACTTAATTCAAGTATTTCAAAACATTTCATAACATATAATTACACTAAAAAATATATTTTATATTTTTTTCAATTAAGTATTATTTTCTAATACATCTATCACTATCTTTTCTATTATCTACTCACAATCGCTTTCAGAATATATTGAAAAATTATACGATATAAACCCAAATTCTTGCATAACGTTTTCTTTCTCCTACATTCACAACCACTCGTAATCATATCTTATAATTTACAAAATCCACTCACATATTTATAAGAAATGTGTTAAGAATACTCTAAAAAATGTTATCACAAGCCTCGTATTACATAGCAATGACAGGTATTAGCCTAAAGTACTCATGCTTTAATGACGAGTACAATTCACTAATCACTATTCATTATAAATATTTATTAGTAGGTTATGACTTATGCCACACGATGCTCTTAAAGAAGGAAAACTTTTATAGATGGCCTTCATCCATTATTGATTCTCACGTATCATTAATTGATTTGATTATACTAATTGTTTTGAGTCTTATGAATCACCATAAATGTGCACAATGTGTTGGAACACGCCAACGTGATTGTGATAACTTTGCCATACAAGAGTTTACGTTTTGATTTTTCATATAGAGCTTTAAAATATCCAATTTAAGCAAATTTTTATGAGTATCCCGGCTTTAGAATGGTTAGACAAAGGGATCATCCTAAATGAAGACGTAGTTTTATCTTTATGGTAAAAAGACTTCCCGTATCAAACAAACACATATCAAGTACTTAGGGGCTGATATCTAATACTTCTAAGATGGCCGATTTACTTTTATATATGTAATCAACATAGATATTAGCAATTGAAATTCTAATATTCAAAAGTTACACAATTAATTTTAGTTGTTTACTAACATGTAACACGTTTGGGGCTTAAATTTGTTGAATATGATTACAATATCCATCAGATAAATTTTCAAAAATAAAAATATATAGATATATAACCCCGTTTGATCATCCTATCCACTCGAGTAATCCAGTGTTGTTACCGCTCCAATCACCACTCACTGCTCCGATTTTGCCAACACAAACCTAAAAACTAACAAGCCACACGTTAACTTTGTTAAATTGGTTTGATATTTACATGAATTTTTTTAACTCGATACATTGATTGATCAATGGGTAAGAATATATAACGATTCAATTTTTCTTCCCGGATTGCTTCAGGTTTTTCCGTGACAAGACCGAACCGGCCCAAAACCTAATTCCCAAGAAAGCTAAGACCGAGGGCCGAACCTACTAAAATAACTTTGTGGGTCCCGGTTCCGTCTATCCTCAGTTTTTTCGGGTCAACCCACAAGACGCCCACCTGCAATTTGTAGAGCTTATTTCTCTGACTCGGGTCGAACTATGTACGAATAATAATAATAATCTGATTCATCGTCTTCCCCGAGCAAGCTAGGGTTTTAGCGTATCCTCAACCGTCCACGTAAGCTCATGTATTCGTTTTAGATCATACCATTTCTAATCAATTTCTTTTCTAAGTCTTATTTATGCAAACGATTATACACGATGCTTCAAATTCTAATACACAAACATTAATTTAATTTGCAGAATATTTAAACTCCATCATGCCTCGGTGAGTTTTTTTAATTGAATTTGATATATGTGATGTGATGCACATCATGATATGAATTGCTTGACCTAATTATCCCAAATTTGCAGGTATTACTGTGATTACTGTGATACTTACTTAACACATGATTCTGTAAGCCATCTGTTATCTACTTTCTACCTTTTTTTATACT
>NW_027497558.1:0-83424 GCF_021521415.1 Bidens hawaiensis | reverse complement strand
GTGATAACTGAGGAGTATCCTGATCTATATACACATACAAATACAGATCAAGGTATTCCATTCATTACTACTGAACATGTGCAAGCAGCTGAAGAACGTTTGGGAAAGAAGAAGAACA
The DNA here is from genome assembly GCF_021521415.1 of Bidens hawaiensis. Classification (NCBI taxonomy): domain Eukaryota; kingdom Viridiplantae; phylum Streptophyta; class Magnoliopsida; order Asterales; family Asteraceae; genus Bidens; species Bidens hawaiensis. The sequence continues at coordinate 83,306 of NW_027497558.1, read as the reverse complement.
TGGATAAAGTAAAGGAATCTGGGTCGGGTTCGAAGGATCCAGGATTTGAAGGGATGTTTGGACATAATAAGGTTCGATTCTCAAAACTTATTGATGTGTTTGTCACACCCTGCCGTGGGGGCTAGTCATTTTATAGACAAATTGGTACCAATGTGAACAACGGAATTTTATTAATAAAGATAAGCTACAAACGTTTGCACTATGTATTTAAAACAAGGTGTAACTACACAACTGTCTTTTCTCTTCTCTGACACTGCTGCAATCCGTGTTGGGTTCTACTAATCTCATTGGCATCTAATTTACTTTATTCTTGCTCGACTTATGCCTCTCTCTTTTGTCATGCTCATTACAATGCTAATCCAAATCACTATCCACAAGATACATGAATACATGCTAAAAAGTGTCAATTAAAAAGTTGGTGAGTTTGTGAGTTTAGCTCACATACACATATAAAATAGTTCATTTATAAAAGCGCGCAAGTTTGCCTGTATGAAAGTATAAAGCATGGTGCACATCAATCAAGTCCACAATCAAACCTGAAACTAGCATACGTATCCCCAACTCATACTAGAAGTTAAACAGTCCCGGATTATCACCCTGCTAAAAGAAATAATCAAACACCGTAGGTTATATGCCGCAACGATCCGCAGATCTCAGTGTGGTTTACCCAACATAGGGTCGCTGTGCGTGGGGGTCTCCCAAGTAGTACTACCCATACAAGCCCCCGGCCCATTTCCTCGGGCTAATGATTGTGTAAAAGTTGGGACAAAAATTTAGCAGTAAAACACATCTTGATAAACATCACACCATATGTAAAATTAGCATGTATCCAGCCCAAAAAAGTTTAAGTAAAAAGGGCAGCACGAAACTCACCTCAGTCTGTATGCAATATGTATATGAAAGATGATCAATGAGCTTGCACTATGCTAGAAATCACCAAGTACGCCTAGTATATATATTAATCAACAATAAGTTATCGAAAAACAATGTAAAATTCACTATTGGTATTGTGTGCTAGTTAATTCTGTGTTTTCCAACGTATTTGGTTCTTGATAGGTAAAGTTTCCTTTTATGGGAAGTTTGTACCTAAATAACTTAATAAGATTAATGTTTTTTATTTACGTATAATAATTCAGCTTCCGAGATTTTTAGTTACCTTGGTTCATGTGTTGGTTTCGAAAAAGTTTCTATTTTTGGAAAGTTCGGTTTTCAGTTAGGCTTCGGATTACCATATGACCATAGAATTGTATACATTTCATTGATATTAAAAGTCTAATGATACATATTTAAACAACCATGTCCTGTGTTTACAAACGTTGACAATACCGGTTATCAATGGTGTTGTCGGTTTTTAACGAAATGTCTTGAAAGAATAGTTTAAATAAACGAATACTTTTGTAACTGAAACTTGTCATTTCCAGAATTATATATATCATAAAAATGAGTTATTTTCAGGTCTGATATCTCAAAAATTTTTGGGTTGTACGGTTTTAGTCCTCGTACCTTCGTTTAATGTTTATTTTGGCAAAAACCGAGTTAAAGGCTTAGACAGTTTTTGTAAACTAAGTAAACACTAAAATTATGATTTTATTGGCTCATACTTGCTGTTAAAAATTAGAAACTTCATAGCTTTATATTTTTCAATTGCTTGTTCGGGTTATGCCGGTTTTAGCGTCACTTGCGTTTAAACGCTATTTTTTAATAAAAAGGGTGTTGTAAATATCAATATGGTTTATAACATAATAATAAATTATTTTAATTATAAATACTGGAAAATATTCATTTTATATTATTGAAGTCTTTTAGTCTTTAAAAAGCTGGCCCGCTCGTCGGTTTTAACGAAACAACAATTTTAAACTTGTAAACGGGCCCTTTTCTAAATCCGCTTACCGTTAAACATTTTGTAACTTACTTATGGTCATTTTAACTCAAAAGTTTCTGTTCTAAAAACATATTCTTGTATTTTCAGTTTTTAAGAATTAACACCGGTTTTTCTCTTGTTCCAAAAATGCCCTTGGCCACGTTTATTGATTCAAATCCGGTTTATTTACCACAAAACAGCTTTGGACCTATTTTAATACTTATTAATGATTTATTAAATGTTTCATATTGGTTATAGGGTGCTCGGAACCCTAACAACGGCTTCGGTTCGGTTTGGGCCCGTTAGCACCTTTATGTTAAATTTTTAACAGAACTCATATTTGGTTAACAAACAAATTAGGACCTGCTATAATACATAAAAATAAGTTGTTTAAATATTTCAAGAATTTTTAATAATGTTACATTGGGCTGTTGTTTACTCGTACAGACCCGGTTTTGGCCTGTTAGGGGCATAATCTGGTTTTAAATGTATGTTTTCCACATCAAACAAGTTCGGGTCAGGTTATATGTCATTAGAATAATATATGTGGGAATATTAAAACGGTATCATAACAGCAACTAAACTGCATGGTTCATTTCTTGTTCAAACGGACCACTTATGTGTCGTTTGCGGGTGTTTTAAGGCACGGTTTTTATATTAACTATTTTAACTTCATCAAAATACTTTTATACAAACAAAATATGATACTTAGTTGCTGAAAAATGTGTGATAAAGTTCAGAGGTTCAATGGTTTTAAATGGATTAGTCTTTAAAACTAGTTTTCGTTTAAACGAGTTACCGAAAGTCTCTAAGTTGATTATGGTTATAAAGGGCTGCACTCAATATGATTTTTACAGCTTCAAACCGGTTATAATTTCCGCATTTTCTGGAATTATTAACAAAGTTACATGGTTTAGTTCACATTCCATTGATTTGGTTAAAAAAAAAGAAACAAAAACTTGAGTTTTTGGTTAAGATTTTATGCAGACAAAAGTTTTGTTCTTGCTCGAATTAGATGTTGGTAATAACCAGTTTTGATTAAGGTTTTGTGTTGGTTTTGAGCATGGTTAATCAAGGTATTTTGCTTGTTCATTCACAGGTTTAAAACACGGGCTTAAAGCTTAGAATGATACATAAACAGAAACGAATACGAGCTGCATTACCTGGTAACGTTAGGGTTCAAGAGTAGGATCGGGTTCTGATTCATGGACGGTTTAACGAGAAAACACAGAAACTTCTCCCCGGAATTCTTTTCCCTGAATCCACGAGCACAGAGGGACAGAGATTAGTGTTGTCGGGTTCCTTGTGATTCTTGGCTGGTTCAGTCTCCAGAGAGAAACCACCAGATAGTATTCTGATGAAAGTTTGTAAATGGGTTTGATGTTGATTAAAGATTGTATATTAGGAAGAGGATTAGATTGCAGTGAATTTTAAAGATACTTTGCATGAATTGTAATTGGAGATGGATGTGGATTGGTGGCAGGGGTGGTGGCTCTTGAGAGGAGACCAGAAGAACACGTAGGGAACTGATAGGGGGTTGGGATTTGATGATCAGATGATATCTTTTGTTTTCTTAAATATTTGTTGTTTTTGATCCATTTAAAATAATATGTTTTATATATACATTATATAGGTAACATGTTTTTATATATAATCCATGAGTTTATATATGTAGGCGATAATACATATCACAATTCTTGTTTATCGATCTTTGTTTCGTTTGGTTTGGTGACCGGACGGTAATATAAGAAATTGCTTGATGTTTGGATTATATATTTTGGATACCCGGGAAAATTAACTAGTTATGGAATGACTCGTATAATTTATGTAGTTATCGGATTCGATTCCTTCCGGGCTAAATGACTCTCGGTTTCATTTGATTAATTTGGGTCGAGCCCGTGATATAAAACATGATATTATCATGGGGCTTACCCCTGTCTCTATTGGTTTCAACATAGTTCTTGGGTCACGCCAATTAGTTATTATCTTCTCGGTTTGGGCCAACCCTATTAATGTACAGTTCGCTTCGACTATTCGACCAACTTCACACTTAGCCTCTAATGATAAGTCTTCTTAAAAAAAATTTCTAGCCCTATTTTTAGGGTTGTTACAGTCTTCCCAACTTACAGGAATTTCGTCATCGAAATTCAACGTAAGTTATATAGATGGGAGTATCACGTAATTTTTTTTCTCATTTTATATTTTTCGAATTCGTTACTTAGCATACTCGGCCCCATGACGGTACCAAAAGGATGACAAAATGCTAGTAGTTGACTAGGATGTTTAGGATTATGAATTCATTACAAGACCATATAAATTATTGACGTCAACCAAATGTTTAAGAATCACCAATGAAATATGATTAGCCATATAGGCTTATACGAAAATAGAGGACTTCAATGAGAGGTAAAGTTGTAGTAATCGGTTTATTCAATAACATAATTTTTTTTAATAACAAAGGTTATATTTTGCCTTTTATGGACTTTATTGTCCTGAAGGAGGTTTTGAAAATCATTGAAGGGAAAGTCGAATGACGCCTTATTCGTTATATTCCTCAAGATCGGATTAAGATGACGTGGTCGAAATGCATGTAGACTTCCAGCTTCTATCGGTATGTAGACTCCCATATCAGGTTCTATTATAAGATTTTATCCAAGGTAATTGAAAGATTCAATAACTGATTTTGGCTCTTACGGAATCGTTCAATAAACAAAATTTTGGGTTTACAAGATGTATGAAAGAAGAAGACTGCATTCCAACACCTTAACTGTAGACCTATCATCTCACGTTGTCGAAACTATCCACTTATAAAAAAAAGTTTATCTACAGAATTTGGACCGATTATAAGTGGTCTACATGATGTAATGAATTTCTACCAAGAGTAAGGTAATTCATGGAATTGACATAAACCGGTATTTTTCCCAGGAATAAAATGGTGATACTACAGAAGATAGTTATCTTCAATGATGAAATTGTTAGGAACACGTTTTATTTTATCCTAGTTGAATGGAGGCGTTAATAAAAGAAAATCTGTTTGTTGTCAGTGAACTCGGCTAGCGTATCGGTGGTAACCACCATATTGAAACTCTTACGTCGGTGTTGCTCCTGATTCCCTTTTAAGTGGTGATAACTCATGTAGTATGTTGAAAGCAGGTTCTACAATACGAAGTGAAATCTAGAATATCTATAATGGTTATCGGGGTGGATTCTATTTCTAGCAATCCTAGGAGTCGTGTCGTCTACAGAATGCAACTTGATGGTTGTACTCAATCGAATCCAATCCTTTCAACGAGGAAGATGGATATGATGGAGAGGTGACATATTTTAATAAGAAACGAAATGATTTTGTAGTCGAAAGGTCACTAAGTTGGACTTAAACCGAGATGTGGCATGGTGTCAGCAATCACCTCAACTTAGACTATGGTAATGTCAGGGAAATCGCACGAAGTAGTCTCGTAGGAAAAGTGAATAAGATATCACAAGGACGTTGATTCAACTCACGTTTCTCTCAACTACTAGTTTAGTAAGTCTAATAATGAAAATATAATTATTAGGCATACTAGCGTTCTACAAATTTATAAAGTATATACATATTCCATAAGTTATGAAAAAAAATTTTGTGTTCCTTATTTTAATAGAGAATCTATAACTTTGAATCCCATTTTGAAAAGAAATGTATGGATGTAACAGTCATTCAGCCAGTCGGCATCTTGTAATTACGAAATTTCAAATAAGATATTAAGTCATTTTAATTCGAAAGTTTTATTGCAAAGTTAGTGATAAAATTAGATGACATAAAAGAGTTTAAAAAGAACCATGGGTTTTTGTTAATATAAATTTAAGCACTAAATTTTTTAGATACTCATAAAGGTTCAGTAAGTTTTAACAAAATTTAGAAAGATCTTTTATAATCCTTTCATAAAAGTTTTGGTTAACTTTAATGAATCTTTATACATGGTTTGTAGATTTTTAAGAAACTCTTAGTTATCCACAACAAGATTCGAAGAATTAGTATAATTTAACTATTGAAATTGTTGTAAATACAAATATGGACCAAAATTATTAGAGTGATCCCGGAAGGATATGAATGTAACTCTTAAAAATAAAGGAGAGCATAACTAAGAAGAATTAAGGTTTCTCGATCGTGGAAGCAAAAAATGGCAGTTGGAATGATCCTTAGTCTAGGTCTTGGATACTAGCTAGCAAGTTCCATATTCCAATAGTTTGTCATTGCATATAGATTACCTCGCCATTGTTGATTCACCATTAAATCTAGTTATCACAAATTGAGAATTTGTGATTTCAACATTCAATCCTACGAGGTAGTAGTGCTTCATGAGGTTTATAAGGTGTTTGTATGGCTTGTTTGCATAGTAGTTAGAACTGAAGAATTAGGAAATGATATAGTATAGCAAAAAGATTCCTAATTACTACTATAAAATGATTAAAATAAATTTATTTATTTTTTAAATACCATAGAAATATCATGATAAAGGAACATTTCTTAAGCAAAGTTCTAAAGGAAAATACGAAGATAATACCAACAATTAGGTACGCATTCCTATTGTGCGGATTACGAAATTAGTTCTCCATAAAAGAAAAATCCAAATTTTTTTTTTTCAAGGATTTGGTGGCGCGACACTATCTTTGATGAAAATGATTATTGGATACTAAATGTTAACACGGAATGGTTGAGATGGTGTAGGCACGAGTGGATACAGACGAAGTCAACACTTGATGTTGTAGGATTGTTTAGCGGTTTTAAATATCATTATAATAAGTGGCTTGTCGAAGATAATTCACCATATACCCATTTGGGTAATTTTTGTAATGTAAGATTACATATGGATGCGACAAACTCTAGACATGTTATGTGTACGAAAGTCAAGGTCGGAGTGTTATCAAGCCTTTGAGGTTGTTTGATTATATAAGTGGCATATCACCATCAAGGCGTGTGCACATTAGGAAACGTAGCTAAACGTCAAAAATTATAAGTTGAGAACCCTTTCAAGAGTATTTAACGATGTTGGAGACACTCACTTACATCTAGTCTAGTTTCTGAGTCCTAATCATTATATCATTATTGATTCGGCATAGGACTCATGATGAACTAGCACTCGCGAATAGAGTTGCGTTGGTGTCGATAAGTCCTGTTAGTTTCACGTGAGCCATTGATAACAACCATGTAGAATTAAGGCGTACCAACTACTGGAATGAAGAAGCCGAAAGAAATATCAAAAGTATCGCCAAGATAGATAGAATTAAGCGAATAGAGGGTAAACAAAATCAATGGTCCGCGTTCTTGATCGGTCAAGTGTCAAAAAAAATGCTAGACGGGTATACTTTTATCCAGAATTCTTATTGGTGTGGCTGTCGTGTTGGATTAGAGATTGCACATTGCAAAAGGTTAACACATATGTGTCAAAGAAGTAGGAATTCCAACTTATAGGAATTTTTGTTTGAAATGATATACTGTGACAAGTTTTGAATACAACTACACAGAAAGTCACTTAGCTTAAGAAGAGGAACTGATAAAGTAGCGAAAGAGTTCATTAAGCTCTAAATGAATGGTACCGTCATGCCGTCATTGTTGATACCTAACGTACTTTAGGTTTTGAATTAGCGGCGTGCCCATTTTTTTTTATTTTTTTTTGGTACATATATATTCATGATATTTTGTAATAGTTTGTTGGAAGTGTTGGTTACCATAACAGGATTACCAGAATTCACGCGCACGTGCAAATTTATAATTACGTTGATCACCCATAATTATAAATTTGCCTTTCATGGTCACTCTAGTTTCTCCATAAGGTGTTTTATGAATTTTTTTTTTCACAATTATAGTTTGTATTTTCCCTAAGCAAGCTCTTATTCAAACATGTCACTCCTAGTAATGCAATGTGGGCTCCTATGTTATTCAGTCTATGGCTTTCTATGGGTAGCGATGAAGGTAAATCACATAACCTTCTTTGCTAAGTATAAGAAATAAATGCTTAACACAAAAACGAGGTCGAAGTCCCCAAAAAGTCCAGAGCATAAAACGCTCCATTCAATATAGTAGCCTTCTAGTATTGGCAGATACTCTCGAGCATAACTCGCTCCTATCAAATTAGTGCGCCCTATATATCACGTATGCATAAAGGTCTTACAATTACCCATGAGAAAATGATAGTTTATCATGTGCAAACACTTTCAAATCATTCAGGTTATCACTTAGTTGTTAATCCTCTAAATGATATCTTAAAGTTGTACAAGCCAAATCATAGAACTAGTCAATTCATATAGCCAACCCTTAGAGCTATTTTGATCGCACCTAATTGTTTTCATATACCTAAATGGTCAAGGTCTTTGCAGTGTTAGAGTCTTAGTCTTCGCAAGTAGGGATCCTTAAAGCATTTCGGTTAAAGCCTAGAAATCTCTAAAAAATTCTAATTCGCTGAAACCTTTGGCTCTGATACCAATCTGTCACACCCTGCCGTGGGGGCTAGTCGTTTTGTGGACAAATTGGTACCAATGTGAGCAACTGAATTTTATTAATAAAGATAAGCTACAACGTTTGCACTATGTATTTAAAACAAGGTGTAACTACACAACTATCTTTTCTCTTCTCGGACACTACTGCAATCCGTGTTGGGTTCTACTAATCTCATTGACATCTAATCTTCTTTGTTCTTGATCGACTTACGCCTCTATCTTTAGTCATGCACATTACAATGCTAATCCAAATCCACAAGATACCTGAATACATGCTAAAAAGTGTCAACTAAAAAGTTGGTGAGTTCGTGAGTTTAGCTCACATACACATATAAAATAGTTCATTTATAAAAGCGCGCATGTTTGCGTGTATGTAAGTATAAAGCATGGTGCACATCAATCAAGTCCACAATCAAACCTGAAACTAGGATAAGTATCCTCAACTCATACTAGAAGTTAAACCGTCCCGGATTATCACCCAGCTAAAAGCAATAACCAAACACGTAGGTTAAATGCCGCAACGATCCGCAGATCTCAGTGTGGTTTACCCAACATAGGGTCGCTGTGCGTAGGGGTCTCCCAAATAGTACTACCCATACAAGCCTCCGGCCCATTCCCTCGGGCTAATGATTATGTAAAAGTTGGGACAAAAATTTAGCAGTAAAACACATCTTGATAACCATCACACCATATGTAAAACTAGCATGTATCCGGCCCAAAAAAGTTTAAGTAAAAAGGGCAGCACGAAACTCACCTCAGTCCGTATGCAATATGTATATGAAAGATAATCAATGAGCTTGCACTATGCTAGAAATCACCAAGTACGCCTAGTATATATATTAATCAACAATAAGTTATCGAAAAACAATGTAAAATTCACTATTGGTATTGTGTGCTAGTTAATTCTGTGTTTTCCAACGTATTTGGTTCTTGATGGGTAAAGTTTACTTTTATGGGAAGTTTGTACCTAAATAACTTAATACGATTAATGTTTTTTGTTTACGTATAATAATTCAGCTTCCAAGATTTTTAGTTACCTTGGTTCATGTGTCGGTTTCGATAAAGTTTCTATTTTTGGAAAGTTCGGTTTTCAGTTAGGCTTCGGCTTACCATATGACCATAGAATTTGTATACATTTCATTGATATTAAAAGTCTAATGATACATATTTAAACAACCATGTCCTGTGTTTACAAACGTTGACAATACCGGTTATCAATGGTGTTGTCGGTTTTTAACGAAATGTCTTGAAAGAATAGTTTAAATAAACGAATACTTTTGTAACTGAAACTTGTCATTTCCAGAATTATATATATCATAAAAATGAGTTATTTTCAGGTCTGATATCTCAAAAATTTTTGGGTTGTACGGTTTTAGTCCTCGTACCTTCGTTTAACGTTTATTTTGGCAAAAACCGAGTTAAAGGCTTAGACAGTTTTTGTAAACTAAGTAAACACTAAAATTATGATTTTATTGGCTCATACTTGCTGTTAAAAATTAGAAACTTCATAGCTTTATATTTTTCAATTGCTTGTTCGGGTTATGCCGGTTTTAGCGTCACTTGCGTTTAAACGCTATTTTTTAATAAAAAGGGTGTTGTAAATATCAATATGGTTTATAACATAATAATAAATTATTTTAATTATAAATACTGGAAAATATTCATTTTATATTATTGAAGTCTTTTAGTCTTTAAAAGCTGGCCCGCTCGTCGGTTTTAACGAAACAACAATTTTAAACTTGTAAACGGGCCCTTTTCTAAATCCACTTACCGTTAAACATTTTGTAACTTACTTATGGTCATTTTAACTCAAAAGTTTCTGTTCGAAAAACATATTCTTGTATTTTCAGTTTTTAAGAATTAACCGGTTTTTCTCTTGTTCCAAAAATGCCCTTGGCCACGTTTATTGATTCAAATCCGGTTTATTTACCACAAAACAGCTTTGGACCTATTTTAATACTTATTAATGATTTATTAAATGTTTCATATTGGTTATAGGGTGCTCGGAACCCTAACAACGGCTTCGGTTCGGTTTGGGCCCGTTAGCACCTTTATGTTAAATTTTTAACAGAACTCATATTTGGTTAACAAACAAATTAGGACCTGCTATAATACATAAAAATAAGTTGTTTAAATATTTCAAGAATTTTTAATAATGTTACATTGGGATGTTGTTTACTCGTACAGACCCGGTTTTGGCCTGTTAGGGGCATAATCTGGTTTTAAATGTATGTTTTCACATCAAACAAGTTCGGGTCAGGTTATATGTCATTAGAATAATATATGTGGGAATATTAAAACGGTATCATAACAGCAACTAAACTGCATGGTTCATTTCTTGTTCAAACGGACCACTTATGTGTCGTTTGCGGGTGTTTTAAGGCACGGTTTTTATATTACTATTTTAACTTCATCAAAATACTTTTATACAAACAAAATATGATACTTAGTTGCTGAAAAATGTGTGATAAAGTTCAGAGGTTCAATGGTTTTAAAATGGATTAGTCTTTAAACTAGTTTTCGCTTAAACTAGTTACCGAAAGTCTCCAAGTTGATTATGGTTATAAAGGGCTGCACTCAATATGATTTTTACAGCTTCAAACCGGTTATAATCTCCACATTTTCTGGAATTATTAACAAAGTTACATGGTTTAGTTCACATTCCATTGATTTGGCTAAAAAAAAGAAACAAAAACTTGAGTTTTTGGTTAAGATTTTATGCAGACAAAAGTTTTGTTCTTGCTCGAATTAGATGTTGGTAATAACCAGTTTTGATTAAGGTTTTGTGTTGGTTTTGAGCATGGTTAATCAAGGTATTTTGCTTGTGCATTCAAAGGTTTAAAACACGGGCTTAAAGCTTAGAATGATACATAAACAGAAACGAATACAAGCTGCAGTACCTGGTAACGTTAGGGTTCAAGAGTAGGATCGGGTTCTGATTCATGGACGGTTTAACGAGCAAACACAGAAACTTCACCCCGGAATTCTTTTCCCTGAATCCACGAGCACAGAGGGACAGAGATTAGTGCTGTCAGGTTCCTTGTGATTCTTGGCTGGTTCAGTCTCCAGAGAGAAACCACCAGATAGTATTCTGATGAAAGTTTGTAAATGGGTTTGATGTTGATTAAAGATTGTATATTAGGAAGAGGATTAGATTGTAGTGAATTTTAAAGATACTTTGCATGAATTGTAATTGGAGATGGATGTGGATTGGTGGCAGCGGTGGTGGCTCTTGAGAGGAGACTAGAAGAACACGCAGGGAACTGATTGGGGGCTGGGATTTGATGATCAGATGATATCTTTTGTTTTCTTAAATATTTGTTGTTTTTGATCCATTTAAAATAATATGTTTTATATATACATTATATAGGTAACATGTTTTTATATATAATCCATGAGTTTATATATGTAGGCGATAATACATATCACAATTCTTGTTTATCGATCTTTGTTTCGTTTGGTTTGGTGACCGGACGGTAATATAAAAAATTGCTTGATGTTTGGATTATATATTTTGGATACCCAGGAAAATTAACTATTTATGGAATGACTCGTATTATTTGTGTAGTTATCGGTTTCGATTCCTTCCGGGCTAAATGACTCTCGGTTTCATTTGATTAATTTGGGTCGAGCCCGTGATATAAAACATGATATTATCATGGGACTTACCCCTGTCTCTATTAGTTTCAACATAATTCTTGGGTCGCGCCAATTAGTTATTATCTCCTCGGTTTGGGCCAACCCTATTAATGTACAGTTCGCTTCGACTATTCGACCAACTTCACACTTAGCCTCTAACGATAAGTCTTCTTAAAAAAAAATTTCTAGCCCTATTTTTAGGGTTGTTACAGTGTTAAGGTATGCGGAGTAAGAGGACGATAGGGTGATCAAAGCTCGTGCAACTGCTCACCAAATGACTACATTTAAAGCATCAAAGACTATCAAAGGTGATATCGTCACTTGGCTCTATGACTCTGAGCTTAAGGTAAGCATCATCAAGTGGGAACACGGCGTACAATATTATCAATATATTGCCGATGTTCTTACTTTGGCAAGGTGGGACGTGGGTACATTGGCAAATAGGTCGTTCGTCAACCGTGGTAAAAGCGTGATGGTGGATTGGTTCTACCGACACTTGCAGTATGAGGTACGTCATGGTTTCAATATCTTTAAACCTCAGGTCCCTACGCGTAAATATATTGACGAGATAGATAAAAAACGGTTGGAGAAAATTGTGTTAAAAAAGGTAAAGCCGCTGCGAACGTTGAAGCGAGTGCATGTTAAGATGTTTCCCCAAAGACTTTACAAGACTCTTAATTGGTGGTATTATGACAACCGCACCAGTGAAGCCGTCGTCATATTTGGTATGGGTTTGAAGACGGAGTTCATTTGGGTAATCGACCTGATGTGGTTGGTTAACTTATCAGAATCGGATAATGATGCTTTATTCAACAACAAGATCCGATGGGCTGACATGAAAGATTACGATCTCGCTATGCAATTTCAGTGCGTGGTACGTGTTTTCCGTGCGTTCGGGTTCATAGTTGCCCGGATTGGAAGACGAAGAGATCCAAGTAATCGAAGACAAGGAGCACGAGACGAGGGGGAGTTTCTTATTGCATGGTTTTGTCATCTCAGTCTTTGTTTATCTATTGTAATTATTTGTTTGTAATGTAAAGGTATTTTGGGGATTTTATGTATGCCATTCATTATGTATTAAGACCATTCCTTATGTTATATAATGAATGTGCCCATCCGTTAATCTAAAGGTCATTCGTTATGGAATGTATAACTAATGAGCCCATTTGCTAAAGTATTAGTCCATTCATTAAGGATGTTTAACGAATGAGTCTAAACGAATGAGTTATTCGTTGTAGCTTAAATTATTGATAGGGAATGAAGACGAATGACCCCCATTCGTTATGTGATGTATAACGAATGGGGTCATCTTCTAAATATACCTTGTGCCCTGTTCATCATTTATTAACTGTGTTTATTATTATTCGAGATCTCGTTAATCTGCCCGATTGTTCACTCACACACACTTCCGTTAACGTAATTCATAATCATATAATCACTTGTCTATATTAATAATTAGATCTTAAAGTATGAATTGAAATCAATCGATCACGATGAGGCATCTGACTCCGCCATCACTAACTCACTCGACACATTAATCATAGACAAACCTATTTCTGAAGACATAAGGTCGCACTGCAGACAAGATCAGCCAAGAAGCACCATAAGCAGTTTGTGAAGTCACCGAATGCAATGAAAAAGATAAACCTTCCATAAAAGAACCGCCAACCTTGGAGTTAAAACCGAATAATCTAGAATACGCCTTTCTTGAAAAAGATTCCCAACTTCCAGTAATCATTTCAGCTCACCTTGCCAAAGATTAAAAAGACAGACTGCTTAAGGTGTTGAAACACCATAAGAAAGCCATTGCATGGAAGATCATGGATATCAAGAGCACGAGTCCTTCTTTTTGTACTCATAAAATCCTCATTGAGGAAGAGTACTGAGAAGCCATGATATAATTGATTACAAATTCATTACGTTAAGGATCTAGTCTAGAGATGAACACATTTAAGCTTGATTACCTTAGTGTGTGTAAGTGTGTGTTTTGAGAGTATATTTGGGCAAAGTAACGAGATGGAATTGGTTAAAATAAGAACTGTTAATTAGAATAAGTTTACAGGAGATATATATATATATATAGACAATGAGCTCATTCGTTATACATTTCCTCACGAATGAGCCTCATTCACTCTTACACGTTAAGCATCTGTTAGTGCATTAGTGTCTAATGCTAGGTCTTATGGGTATAATATGTCATTATGTATTGTTTAGGGACTGATTTTGCCAATATTAGATATCTGTTAAGATCCGTTTAAGGTAGCTAGCGTGTAAGACTTATATGCTGTGTATAAGTCTTATATGCCAGGATAATTATGCGGATCATAGGTTGCATGTATAAATAGTCCTTAACATGTCATATTTGCAACAATTTTTGAGAAACTGATCACAAAGTGTACTTTGAAAGTTATATTTATATATGATGTTTATGAGTGATTGTGTTAGCAATTCCTTTATGATATGATTCCGCAATATTATTTGTATAGTAAACACAATATTATCGATATGTATCTTATCGTTTTACACATATATGATGATGTATATGATCTGGAATCAAGGTCTTTCAAGTGGTATCAGAGCTTTTGGCTCTTGTGTGCTACTGAATTGAGCACAATTACTTGAAGATTTGAAGAACACAAAGTCAAAACCATAGCTGATTATTGTTTCTTCAATTACTCACTCATTTACGGATAAAACTCAAATTCCTTCAGTAATTATGATCGTTTATACTTGTTATTCAGTTCTGTACGAATGGAATCATCAAATTCAAGCCGAAATTCAAGTTTCAGATCATGAAGGTTGAACCGTTCATTTAGCGTATAAGTAAAGTTGACTTCCGTATAAGTTTCTAAAGACACGTATAAGATCTCCGTATAAGATTGCTTTTGTCCGTATAAGTTTGGTTCATGTCCATATAAAAGTTTTGGCTGTATAAGTGGATTTTTCCGTATAAATTTGGGTTATACACTGTAGTGGTTATACATTGGTTGTTCTCCGTATAACTTGTTATACATATAAAACATATACGCTGATTAGCTTATACGCTCTTTCAAGACATGTATAAAACATATACACTTTTCTTGATTTTTGTGCAACGATGGAAGATTTGAATGCTTTTGTGACACAATCGTCACCAATACTTTAGAATATCAATTTGGAGAATGAAATAGGAACATCTACAAAGCCCCCGAAGCTTTTAAGGATGGAAGATTATCCAAGTTGGGCTGATAAGTTCGAGACTTATGTTCAAGCTGTGAATTATGATGCTTGGAAAGGTGTTGAGGTGGAATACATCATTCCATGAAATTAGAATGGTATTAGTCACCGACTATCTCAAATTCCTGAGGCGGACAAATCAAGATTTCTTCATGAGAAGAAGATGATGAATCTTTTTCAACAATCGATCAAGTCTGAGATTTTTCAATTGTTACAACACAATAGATCATGCCACTCGCCATGAGAAAATCTAAAATGGCTCTGTTGAGGAAAGAGTTTGGCATATTTACCAAGGTCAAAGGAGAATCGATGCCACAATTGATTGAGAGATACTGTCATCTTGTGAATGAGATGAAAAGATTGAGAATTGATAAAGAAGAGTATGAATACATTGACAAGCTTGCTGATTCTTTATTTGATGATTAGGAAACTTTCATTATGATTCAACAATCAAACCCGATTAACTATGCAAGATTGACTCTAGTCCGATTCATTGAAAAGATGGAAGCACATAAACTTGAGATCAGCAAGAAACAGAAGATGAAAAATACTTCAGTTACTCAAGACATTGGGTTATACTTTAATTCATCACAATCCATGATTGCTCCTAGCCCAAAGATTCAAACTGCTTTTGTGACAAATAGTAGTTTTAGTGGTAGTTCTCAAAAAGGTCAACCACCTAACATACCACACTACACAAGTTCTTACACTGGAACCAATTCAACCAATTCTACTCATGATCAATCTCCAAAGCCTGCTAGTCCCCCATCTGATGTTGTTCAATGCAACATTGTTGTTAATATCAAGAACAACAATGGACTGATAGTCGAAAACGTTCAAGAACATATGGCTTTTCTAGGATTCGTCCATGAGTCATATGAGTGTTTAATTGTTGGATGTACTGGGAATTACAACATGAAAAAAGAGGATTAAGATCAGATTGATCTTGAGGAAATGGGGACGCTAGATATTCGTTGGTGTATCGCAAGTGTTGTGAGAAGGGCATAAAGACTCAGAGAGATTACTGGTAATCAAAGGTCCGATGTTTTCGAATTGTGAGGGTTCCAGCTCATAGAGGGTTCCAACAAAGGTTTAGAAATCCTGCTATTTTTTTGGACCTCATAGTTGGGCCTTGTCATCTGCTACCTCATACTGATACAATCTCTCATGTCGGCCAGAGGGTTTGAATATTTCTTTGATTTCTTGTAAGATGATTCAATCATCATGATGTCATCCATCTTCCTCTGCCATTTTGTTCTTTCAAATTGTGAGGGTTCCAGCTTCCTCTTTTTGTTTAGTAAAGGAAATCCCTTCCTAGATTGTTCTTTCAGTATCTAGGGAGGGTGTTCATTCCTTTGTTATCCGGCAAATCTTTGTCTGTGTTGATAGTCATACAAATTCATCCTTGCCATTTCTTCCAACTGTTCCTTTTTGAACTCCTAAAAATCATCTTTGAAAATTATCTTCCTCAAAGAACCATTGGACATGATTACTTTCAGAGTTTTGTTCTTGCATAAAAATAAAGCTTCTTTGGTAAGTCCACATCAATTGGTGGCATTTGTTGTCTCTGAAGTGTAGATCTTGTAGTTGGTAATGGAAAATTACAGTGGAGACCCTTGGGGTATATTTTCTTTTAAGTTCAGGTCTTCTCACACGCCCAGTTTTTTCAAAGAGATTTGCAATCTGAGCCTTTGTCATCATAACCAGCTTGAGATAGTTTCCCCCTTCTTTGGCCATAGTTGTAATCATTTCCATAGTTTCTTTATCAAATGGCTCAATTGGGGTAGATCTTTGGGTCTGAATAGGTTCCCCCTTGGTCCACACTGGAAGGACATCAATCTTCATTATTCTTCCTCCAACTTCTCCCAATTTTCTTTCTCAGTATAAAATAATTCTTTCAATTGAGCATTACTAAGATTGTCAAAGTATTTTCTGCCATACCTTTGCTCATCATTAGACCCTTCAAAGTTGTTATCCTGTTATCATCTTCCCAAGAAAGTAGGTTCACCTTTTCAACAGGTTCCTCTTTCAATTGAATCAGAGGAGGAGTCTGAATTGGTTTTGATTTGCTTTTCTTCTCCTCATTGTATTTCTAAAGCTCAGACTCCTAAAGGATTAATTTTTCTTTAGAACTCATTCTTTTAACTCTCTCCCCTTGACCTCTTGCATTCATCAGTCTTTCCAATAAGATCTCTTTTTCATCCTCCCACCATTTCTTCTTCTTTTTTTTCTTCTTCTTAGCTAAACTCATTAATCTTGGTTTTCTTTTAACAGCACCAACATCATACTTGATTTTCTCTGAGATTTTCTTGAATCTTTCTTCAACCTGTTTTTTACTCATGATCTCCACTTGTTCAATCCCAACACCATGGTTAATCAAAAATTTGCACTTTCCTCCATACTTGTTGTACAATTGATCAATCTTATCTTTTTCACCAACAACTTTCTTTTTAAATCTTTCCTTCTCTTCCTCTTTTATTCTCTCCTTTGTTGAATTGTAGACACTCTCCAGTTCATCATAGCTCATGTGGCTTAATTGTTTGTCTGAGAAATTTTGAAGCCTCATATAAGCTAGGAACCTTCGAGTGTTCTTGTTCTTTTTCTCCCTTATCTTATTTAGCTCTTTGATCTTTTCCTCAAGTAGAGAATCCAACTCCTCATCAATCATTAATGCCAATTTTTCAAATTCATAACCATGATTTATAAGGCTAATGATTCCTTCTTGCTTCATCAAGCACTGTTTGAATGTTTTCTCTGTGGATTTCAGTCATTTCCACATGAGGAGAGTCAGCCACTTCATCTTAGGCCTCACAGCTTGTAGGGGTACTACGTTTATTCCCTTTTTCTTATGTTTTGGCAAGGCCTCTTTAGGAATGTTTTCTACTCCAAATCTCTTTCTTTTCCTCACATATTTTATCAAATAAGATGGCCAGCTCTTTTCATCTTGATTTATCTCATCAACCAGGCTCTAATTCATCATTGCACTAGCCTTTTTCACCATTTCTTCTTGGATTTTCATACCATCAATGTCAACAACCAGCTGTCTGTCAGTATTTTCCTTTTCATGCTCATCAGTGGTAGTAGGAATAATTATTTCAGGTTCAGAGGATTTGACTTCAGCTTCAGGGGATTTGGGTTGCTGGAATTTATAAATGACAATTGCTAAAGAGTTGTCAGCCTCCCCAGTCTGCTGCAACCTCAGCAACCCTTCAATTACTTCTTGATCAATCTCCCCTTTCTCTTCATCAAGCTTCTTTTTCAATTCAAACTCCTCCATCATAATCCTCTGCTCCTCAACTTCTTTATCAGATAAAAATCATTTCCCCTCTGCATCCGTTATCCAACAATATTGTCATGTATTTTGATGGCCTCCTCAGCAGACTCATCCACAAATAAAGCTTCAAGGGTTGCAGCTGGCCCTTATGTTCAGCAACTGCTTTCCCCTTTATCCTCCTCTTTTCTTCATCAGCAGTTTCAGGTCTGGATGGACCTACTTCCCTCACCATTATGGGTGGGAAGTCTTCAAAAAAATTGTCAATATCATAAAATAGGTCACTGAGCTCATCATCCACCTCTTTCACCTTTGATGTTACATCATCATCATCAATTAATTCCCCAGTTTTTCAGTTAGGGCTACAATCTCACCTGAGATCAGCATCTTCTCAGTGACACTGTCAGCCGCAACTGTTTTATCACTTTGTGTCTTGATCAAAACATTATCAAACTACTTCTCAGCTTCATTCAAAATATTTTCAACCTTCCTCTCAGCCTCATTTACTACAATATTTTTCACCACCATATCGTCATTGTCATTCAAATTATATTCTTGGTTTTCCAAGTTCTAGATATCATTGTCATTTACAACAATATTTTTCACCGAATTTCAACGAGAATCATGGTTCTTGATTAGTCTTTATCATATGTACAGGTCTAGGTATCCTAAACGAGCTGAATAAGTGTTCCGTTGTTAAACATACCTTTAAACGAGTCGATCTATGAACACAATCTAGTTTTTATGTCGGTTTGGCTTGTTACTGCAATATGATTCCCTCTCAGTCTCTTCAGACACATCAGCCTCATAACCTCCATTATCTCCTCCATTATTACTTTCCTCCTCACTAGCATACAGCTCTCCCAAATATTTAAAGATGTCAACATTTTCTGCATTGACATTGGTAGCATGTGAATTATCCCTCTGTTTTGGTGCAGCTGAGGTCTTCTCAACCTAACTAACTAGGGTTTGAATATTAAGAAGAGCCTGTTCCAACTGGGATTGTAAATTAGCATTCTTCTTCTTCAACTCCTCATTCTCCTTCCTCAAATCCCAATTTTCAATAAGTACATCCGTCTGTCAAGTAATCTCATTATAGCATCAGGGGAAGGGGAGATTATTGGTGAGATTGGAAATGGATCAGGTATTTGGGTTTGTTGTGTTTCATGAGGTGGGCTTTCTATGATATTTTTACTGGTAGGTGGTAATGGGTTTCTAGTTTATATTGTGGGTGTATATGTATGTATTATTTGGAAGGTTGGTATATGTGTTTGGTCAGGGAATGTGTTGGTGATTGGTATGGTCTATTGGGTTGGTTTATAAAGTGGGTTGGAATGAGTTCTGGGATATATAGTTCATGTTCAGGTTGGTCTTGGGTTTGGGTTGGGGTTTGGGTTTGTGGTGAAGTTGGTGGGGATGGAATATATAGGTCTTGGGTACAAGTTTGTGGTGAAATTGGTGGGGATGGGATATATGGGTCTTGGGTTTAGAATTGAGGTGGTGATTGTGTTTGTGGTGAGATGGGTGGTGTGGGAACAAGGTTATCAATGGTTAGTGTCTACCCCTGAACTTGGATTATCATAGCATTTACAACATCATCTACATTCACCATCTCCTATTCCTGCTCAACATTTTGATCAACATCATCATCTCCTCCACCATCACTATTATCATCAGACTCAGAAATCCCATCATCATCCTCATTGTCATCTTCGTCACTAGTCACCCATGGTGACTCTGGCACATCCATGATTTTGATATTATTGTCAATCAGCCATGGAAGAATTTCATACTCAACCTCATGATAAAAGTTACTTGTGGCCCCCAACCTTGCAATTCTTCTATAAACGTTTGGGTCTTGCAATACATGTGGTATGCCCAAGGTTGGTAGATCAGGGAAAAGAGTATTAAAGAAAATTGTAAAAATCTGGGATATACCAAAAATCTATCATCCCTCATCTTTCATAAATGAACCCAGGCCTTCAAAAATAAGACTTGAAAAGTTGAATGGCCGATTGCATATGATAGTAATAGTAGCATTGGAGATTTCCCTGCTCATGAGAGTCCAAGTACCCCTCCTTGGTGTAAAACCCTATATAATATGGTGTATAAGAAATCTATACAAGATGGGAAACATCCTTTTTCTGAATTGCCCTTCATGCACATCTCCTTTGTACCCATTGTCTCTTGGAAAATCCTCAACAATCGTTGGGTAGTAAAGGATATCTGATCATCCACTATATCATTCAGCTGGAGACGGGCCCTTATCAAATTTTCAGTGATCTCAATCTCATGTATATAATAGGGTTTTCCAGTAAGAGAGAAACGAAGATTCGAGCGAAGAAGCCACCGAATCATTAACTCCACCGGCCTGTTCTCCTCTGTTACTTGGAGAAAGGCGCACATATTCTTTTCGAACGGATACACCATTTCGGCACAATCAAAGACAAAGATACATTCAAAACAAAAGTTAGAGATTCAAGTTCATTGCTTTATCATGTATTAAGTTATATTTGAAGAATAAATGAAACATAGTCCTTAAGAACCTGTTTTTAGAGAAATTATTAACCTACACAGAAAACAGAAATATCAGTAAACATGAAATTGAAGCCCTAAACCCATACAATGAGTATCGAAAATCATTCAATTGAAGGCAGCTTACCGAGTCGGATTTAGTTGGATGACCGATTTAGGTTAGGAATTTTAGAAAATGATTGAGATTTTGGGCAACGAGCAAGTCGGCAATAATTCAAGAGAGAAAGAGGTAAAAGAGTGAAATGAAAATTTTTCTATGTCCCCCTTTTATAGTGTACGATGTGCACATTTGAAAGTGAGTTTTAAATGAATTTTGTCGTTTAGCATAAGAATACTGCCTAAAACCCAATTTTAAATGTACCAGCATAAAGCTTGCTCTATGAAGTGTATTTCCAACGCTTGCTCGTCCCAGAGTTTGCTCAGGTATTTAAAGTAAATAAAAATAAACTAAGTGGATAAAATGAAGAAAGCTTACTCGAATATACAAGATTGCTCGAGAAATAAATCACAAGTTAAATAATCAAGTATAGTTTATCAAATAGGCAACCTTCTTCGAGATCAATAAAGATCCCAAAATAGGAACTTAGAGATATTTTTAAATGTCAACCTATAACCTTACTCAATTCATTTAGAAAAGCAAAAAAGTTAACTAATCTTTAGAAATATACATTCAGTAATACTCCAAAGCAAAGTGTATTCGACAATACCTTAAGCGCGCAAAATGTGCTTGAGAAAACTTGATATATTAATTTTAATACAAAAGTTTGCTAAGAGCATACAACGTACTCGCAAAGTAAATTTTGCTTGAAAAACATCTGAAATATAAAAGTATGCTTGGAGAACACTTGGATTATTATAATAATAAACAAGTGTGCTCTAAGCATGAAGTTTGCTCCAAGTAACTCTAAAACTAAATATATCAATATACGATATCACTTCATCCGTGATTGCTACTAGAAGAAGTTGTTTATTGTAGACAACATTCACATCGATGAACAAAAAGCTGATCTTTTTAAGCTTTCGATAAACACAGATTTTTGTATTTTTTGGGGCTTAATGGTATTAAAAATATTGGAGGTGGGAAAGTGAGTGATACCGAGGTTATGGATTCCAACCTTCGAGTAACTGTTCACCAGGTCAAATTTATTTGTAAATATTTTTTCTTTAAATGATTTTTTATTTTAGGGGGAGATATGTTTTGGGAAAAATACAAAAAACATTTGAAAAATCTTAAAAAGTAAAAAACATTTGAAAAGTTATAAAATCCAAAAACATTGAAAATGTGATAAATACAAAAACAATAGAAAATGTTCCTCAAAATGAGTTTTGAAGCATAAAAGGAAATGATAGTACATTGATCATCTTGTTCCAAGTACCGGTAAAAATGAGGTTTAAAAGACTATTGATTAATGTCGGTGCATTGGTAGGCTTTAAAAACAAAAAAGCAAGGGAATACGTGATATAAACTTAACTGGCCAAATTGAAAGATGGGTTAGCATTCTAGCACTAAAGTCTTGGTGATGATGGTAGTCAATTAAAAATTGCAATACTCAAGCCTTATGTTTCAGTAGATCAACAAAAAAAAGTGCTAATAAAGTGTTTTAAGCGTCTAGTACACAATGTACATTTCAACGGTGTATGATTTTATGGTCTTAAATCCTATATTGATGGGATGCACTAGGGTTGTGGAGCCATTGAAGTCTTTATTCGGTTTATCATCTGGGTATTCATTTCGGTGAATATTTAAATCGTGCTCAAAAGAGCGAACCCTGAAAAGTCATTAAACGTTGATCACTTTGTACAACTTTCACTACTGACTTGATCAAACCACGTTGTTAGTCATACATTGTTCCTCCCTTGCGCGCGTCTTAATACCAATAAGAAACGGACCCAGGGGATACAATGTCTGCAAGCCGACAGATGAAATCATGAATACTCATCCTTGGTAAAAGAAACTTAGGCTTGATAATGAGGGTATGCCTTGTTGTGGAAAACTGTTGCTATGATTGCCAAAATGAAAATTTTTAAATGTTTTGATCTGCTGGTTCTAAGGTTTAAGTCAAGTTGGGGTGACATGGTAAAAATGAAATCAAGGCTGAGTCAAGATTAGAATCTAATCATGTTCTAATATTTTATGCTTAATTGAACCTTAATCATATCACTGATGTCTCTGAATCTTTTGTTTTAAAAGTTTAAGTGGACAACAATATCAATAACTAGGCTTAACATCAGACATAATATGTCACACCCCGATCGCGATGGCGGAAAAATCGAGGCGCGGCGACGAAGTCGTGATTGTTGAGCACAATAGTATAAAAGTCTAAATGCATAAACATAACCAAAATGTCAAATATTACATCAACCAGGTAACATGAAACAAATTGTTTTAAAACAAAATATCAAGTTCCAAACAACTTCTAGCCTAGCCTTCATCTCTCTAAGGCCTCTAAACTTGCTAGGGATTTCCTGCTGCTTTATTTCCTGAAAACATGTAACAAACTGTCAACTACATAAAGTAGATGAGTGAATTCATAGGTTTAAAGAAAAAGAGTTTATACACGAACATACTAGTATAGGTTGTAGGGGTTTATATATAGGGTGTACCTGCGGCTAACCCACCACTCCTACAATTTATACTACTATGTTTGGGTATAATACCCGGTTTTTTAAAAAAAAAAAAAAAAAAAAAGGGCTTGTAAGAAAAGATCTCTTGGTTTTCCCAAAGAGGTTTTTGTAGTAAGTAAAACATGAAATGTTCTCCTGGACTCTCAGCGAGGTTATTACTCTCCCACTAGAGTCGTATGTGATAAGATTACTCAAAGATTTGTGGTCTCCCAACGGTACATGTAGCACATAACAGTTAAGCATAAACAAGGACATATGAATTAGAGCATACTAAGTTTACTAGATAATCCAACGCCAAGATACCAAGTGTTACTAGTATCCAAGATGATGGTGAATGAATGATGATGAATGATGATGAATGATGACGAAGCCCAATGATCACACAAGACTTGATTTGAACCCACGCAAGACTTAAACCAAGACTACCTCGCTCTTGCCATCCAGGACTCAGCTAGGTTCTACCGAGAGTAGGATAGACTCCCCAAAGAATCCTGGGTTCTCTTGGTCCCTACCGAGACTAGTATAGGTCCTCAAGAGTTATGGATTCCACCGAGACTAGTATAGAATCCCATGAGTTACGAGTGCCACCGAGAATAGAATTGCCACTCATGGTCGTGAGTTCTACCGAGAGTAGAATAGACTCTCACGTCCAATTCAACTCATGATGCTTTGATCTCTAGATTTCCATACTGACACGATGACTATGATGACATGAATATGATTCCCATTCCCATGATGTCAATGTTCATAGAATTTCCCATACTCATTGATTTCCAATGTTCTTAGATCTCCATAAGTTGATGGGTTTCCCCATGTTCATAGATTTCCAAAGTTTATAGATTACCAAAAAGCTTGTGGATTTCCGCACGTGTGTAGAAATCCAAAGGTTTATAGTTTAAAGAGTGTTTGCATAAATGATTTTGTCCAACCGTGTAAAGTTACCATGTTTCCACCCCCATAGTTTTGAAAAGCTTAAATAGGGGCTATGAACTCACCTTGTTGGTTTAGTAAGGCTGCTAGAGGCGACGAGTGCTATCCAATTTGTTGATCCTCTAAGTCTAGAATAGGGCATAATAGGTTAACAACGTGTTATAAGTCTAAGAGTACAAGCCTACGCGACCTCGAGCAAAAACTGGGTTTTAAAGCTGAAAAAAAAACAGGAGGCTGGATCTGATTCAACTGAATAGGATCTGATTCAACTGAATAGGATCTGATTTGACTGAATAGGATCTGATTCGACCGAATAGGATCTGATTCGACCGAATAGGATCTGATTCGACCGAATAGGATCTGATTCGACCGAATAGGATCTGATTCGACCGAATAGGATCTGATTCGACCGAATAGGATCTGATTCGACCGAATAGGATCTGATTCGACCGAATAGGATCTGATTCGACCGAATAGGATCTGATTCGACTGAATAGGATCTGATTCGACTGAATAGGTTCTGATTCGACTGAATAGGATCTGATTCGACCGAATAGGATCTGATTCGACTCCTTCAAGCCGGGTGACGGAGAAACCTACGGGAAATCGCGATTTTTGTGATTTTTCGACCAAAATTGATGTTTTATACATGGAAATGCTCGGAATTCAAAGACCTAATGATTCCTAGTATTTATAACAACAAAAACTTGCATTTTGACACCAAAAATGACGGTTTTTGACCAAGAACACACTTGACACAAAAGTTGGGGTTTTTGCTCGATTCGGGGCCGGATTTGATGATA
This sequence comes from Bidens hawaiensis, assembly GCF_021521415.1. Classification (NCBI taxonomy): domain Eukaryota; kingdom Viridiplantae; phylum Streptophyta; class Magnoliopsida; order Asterales; family Asteraceae; genus Bidens; species Bidens hawaiensis. The sequence continues at coordinate 57,952 of NW_027497558.1, read as the reverse complement.
AAAACGTATGATTTTCAAGAAGATCTTACCAAAAACAACAACAAACAGATTTGTGGACTCGGATTTGAAGTTTGAAGACTTCTCTCTCTAGTTTCTCTCTCTAGAATGAGAGTGTTTGGGTGGGTTTTGTGAAAGTGTTGGTGAAAATGAAAGAGGTGGTGCAAGAACACTTGATTTCCCGCTTAAATACTCGGGTGACTCGGGTTCGGGTTTAGGCTACCTACGGGTCAAGACTAGTCGAGTTCATAAGTTTTTAAACAAACTAAAACTTTTTCAGCAAAACTTTTATAAAATCATTTTTCGAATAATTATTTGAAATCTTTTTAAATAAAAACATTTTATTTTTCGAAAGCATAAAAATTAATATTTTTCAGGCGTAAATGTCATTTTATGAAATAAACATTTTAAATGATAAAAACAGATTTTTCCAATGATATGGGTTCCGAACTTATCGTCCAGAACCCAAAGTCTATAGTTTCCGATGATTTCACGATCTTAGTTTACTAATCGAATTTCAGGGCGTTACATCCTCCCCAATTTAGAGGAATTTCGTCCCGAAATTTAGATTTTTGTATACTTGATTAAGTTTTGATTTAGATTACACGATCCCATGATGACCACTATGCGCCACTACCTCTAATATTCATCTTGGATACCACCCAAATCAAGCTGAAGGGGTTTATATATAGGGTGTACCAGCAGCTAACCCACCACCCCTTCAACCCCACTTGAGTGTTTCTTTCGACTCCTATTAGATCAATGACACACAGGACGACACACTATTTTCCACTACAAGGCATCACCTTCAAGCTTTACATCAGACATATTCATTTCGGATTGAAGGGGTTTATATATAGGGTGTACCAGCGGCTAACCCACCACTCCTTCAATCTTCTGTGAATAATTCCCTCAATAACTCTTGAATTTAACGTCTCACAGCTGCCACGCTAACTATGAGTCCCTAATTCCAAGTCTCGCTTCAGACATAACCAACTTGTGCTGAAGGGGTTTATATACAGGGTGTACCAGCGGCTAACCCACCACACCTTCAACATTCATTGATTAATTCCCTACACAAACCTTGAGTTCACGACTCATAGTTACACAATAGCAAATTGTTTATACACGTATACACCTGTGACCTTGATGCAATTATATTCCGGACTATAATTACGAGCTCACCTTGTATCAATGTATAAACTCTATTGCGTGCGGTTAGAGAATTGACACGACACCACACACACACACACAACCATGCGTTATGAATGCTAGAATAATGACAAATTTTGGCTCAATGATACATAGTTCACTCCAATGTCTACATGATTAAGTATGCACGACTTGTGTTTTCCAGCACGAGTCATGAGTAGCCAAACTTGGTGTTATGCAAATAAGAGAATATTTATAAGCAAATAGGAACAACATGATACTTTATTGAATAATATTGGTCCCTGATTACATGATTACGATTACATAGACTCCAAGATTTCTAGAATTACAAAGATGATGACTATGCGAACAGATGAGGGTATTCCTCCTTCATCTTATCTTCTCGTTCCCATGTGAACTCGGGTCCACGATGGTTGTTCCATCGCACCTTGACTATAGGTATCCGGCTTCGCTTAGTCTTTTTGACTTCTCGATCTAGGACCTCGACAGGTTCCTCAACAAAGTGTAGTTTGTCGTCGATGTGAACCGTGTCGATCGGGATTTGAGCGGTCTCGTCAACGAGGCACTTTTTGAGTTGCGACACATGAAAAACGTTGTGAACACGGCTGAGTTCTGGAGTCAATTCCAGGCGATAGGCTACGGGTCCGACCTTTTCGATGATCTTGAAAGGTCCCACGTACCTTGGAGCAAACTTTCCCTTCTTCCCGAAGCGAACAACGCCCTTCCAGGGGGAAACTTTGAGCATTACGTGATCGCCTATTTGGAACTCCAGAGGTTTGCGGCGTTTGTCAGCATAATACTTGTGTCGACAGCGGGCGTCCTTAAGTCTTTGCTGGATGATGGCGATACTGTCAGTGGTTTCCTGTATCAGTTCCGGGCCGATGATTTGAGAATCTCCGGTCTCGGACCAACACAGTGGAGAACGACATTTCCTGCCATAGAGTGCCTCGAATGGTGCGCATTTGATGGTAGCATGATAGCTGTTATTGTATGAGAACTCTGCAAGAGGAAGGTGAGTCTCCCAGCTACTACCGAATTCAAGGATACAGGCTCTGAGCATATCCTCCAGGGTTTGTATGGTCCTTTCGCTCTGTCCATCCGATTCAGGATGATAGGCAGAGCTAAGTTTCACACTTGTCCCAAAGGCTTTCTGAAATGACTTCCAGAACCTTGACGCAAAAGTGGGGTCACGGTCAGACGTGATGCCCTTAGGCACACCGTGACGGGTTACGATCTCACGAATGTAAATCCGCGCCAGCTTCTCCGTGGTGTAGTCCTCACGGACAGGGAGAAAGTGAGCGGATTTGGTCAAGTAATCCACGATAACCCAAATCGTGTCATAACCGCTGGGTGTCCGCGGGAGTTTGGTAATGAAGTCCATAGCGACTTCGTCCCACTTCCACTGCGGTATGATCGGTTGTTGTAGCAGGCCAGATGGTCTCTGATGTTCAGTCTTGATCCGCGAGCATGTTAGACATCTACCGACGTATAAAGCTATGTCTTTCTTCATACCCGGCCACCAGAAGTGAGACTTGAGATTATGATACATTTTATCACTGCCTGGGTGAATAGAGTATCTGGATTTGTGCGCTTCGTTCAGGACGAGTTCTCGAAGTGGTTCAGAGTTTGGAATCCACATGCGATTTAAGTAGTAAAGTATACCATCAGACTTGGTTTCAAACTTCCGTTCGGCACCGCAAGATAGCATATTTTTGAGATCACCACCAGCAATCGCTTGCTTTTGAGCTTCAAGAACCATGGAGGGAAGATTGGACTGAATACGGATCGCATGCAACTGGGTCCTTTCCTTGCGACTTAACGCGTCAGCCACTACGTTAGCCTTTCCAGGGTGGTAGCGGATTTCGCAGTCATAGTCACTTAGGAGTTCAACCCATCGACGTTGTCGCATGTTTAGCTCCCTTTGATTGAGGATGTGTTGTAGGCTCTTGTGGTCGGTGAAGATGACACATTTCGTACCGTATAGGTAGTGTCTCCATATTTTTAAGGCAAAGACCACAGCACCCAATTCCAAGTCATGAGTGACATAATTCCTCTCATGACTCTTAAGTTGACGCGAGGCGTAAGCGATGACCCTTCCGCGTTGCATTAAGACGCAGCCTAGACCTTGGCTCGAGGCGTCGCAATAAACAACAAAATCATCGTTACCCTCAGGAAGCGACAGGATTGGAGCATGACAGAGTTTATGTTTCAATGTTTGGAAAGCCTCTTCCTGCTCTTGGCTCCAAATGAACGGTTCCCCTTTTTGAGTTAACATTGTGAGGGGCAACGCGATCTTTGAAAAGTTCGAGATGAACCGACGGTAGTACCCAGCCAAACCAAGAAATGAACGAATTTCGGTCGGCGTCGTAGGCGCTTCCCAATTCTTGATGGCTTCAATCTTGGCAGGGTCGACATGAATGCCTTCCTTGTTAATGATGTGACCTAAGAATTGAACTTCCCTTAGCCAGAATTCGCATTTGGAGAATTTGGCGTAGAGTTGCTCTTTTCTCAGCAGATCCAAGATAAGCCTGAGATGAAGCTCATGGTCGGCTTTAGAGCGGGAATAAACGAGAATATCGTCAATGAAGACGATAACAAACTGGTCCAGGTATAGGCGACAAACGCGATTCATGAGATCCATGAACACCGCGGGAGCATTCGTCAAACCAAATGGCATGACTAGGAACTCGTAGTGTCCATATCGAGTTCTGAAAGCGGTTTTCGCGATGTCGTCCTCCATGACGCGCACTTGGTGATAACCTGAGCGTAGGTCGATCTTGGAAAAGTAGGTGGCTCCTTGCAGCTGGTCGAAAAGATCGTCAATCCTCGGTAGTGGATACCGATTCTTGACGGTGAGTTTGTTAAGCTCACGATAGTCTATGCACATCCGGAAAGATCCGTCCTTCTTTTTGACGAAGAGGACTGGAGCTCCCCATGGAGATGAACTAGGGCGAATAAAACCCTTGTCCAGTAGTTCCTGCAGCTGGCTCGATAATTCCTGCATTTCTGACGGAGCCAAACGATACGGAGATTTTGCCACGGGGGTTGCACCGGGAACTAAATCGATGTGGAATTCGACTTGTCGGCTAGGAGGAAGTCCAGGCAAGTCTTCAGGAAAAACGTCTGGAAATTCACGCACGACGGGGACATCTGAGAGCTTCTTCCCCTTTGATTCCTTGATGGAGACATGAGCTAGGAAGGCGGGACACTTCTTTCGAAGGCATCGCCGGGCTTTTAAGCAGGAGATTAATTTCAGACATCTGCCTGATCTCTCTCCTTGAATAGTTATAGACTCGCCAGAAGAACAAGGAACGCGGATGAGTTTCTCGGCAGACACTACTTCCGCGTGGTTGTTGGACAACCAATCCATCCCCACAACTACATCGAAACTTCCTAGTTGCATAGGGATGAGGTCAATGCTAAGAGGCGTCTGATCAAACGTAAGCGTGCAATTGCGAACGATTTCATTCACTTGGGTAGACTCTCCGTTTGCCAATTCGACAGAGAAAGCGGGGTCTAAGACGGAAGTTCCTAGATTAAGCAATGGGACCAATGCGCTAGAAATAAAACTTCTATCTGCACCCGTGTCAAATAGAATAGAAACCCAGAGATTTTTGAGAATGAACGTACCAGTAATGACGTCAGGATTTTGGCGAGCTTCAGCAGCGCCAATAGTAAAGGCTCGGCCTCGGGCCGGTGGAAGATTTGCAAGACGAGGACACCTGCTCTTGAAGTGGTCCGTGGCTCCACACTCGAAACAGCCTCGAGTGTTGCTGGGTTGGGAACTGCTGCTCTGTATCGTCAGTTGATTACCTTGAAATCTGCAGCGTTCCGCTAGGTGCCCAAAACGTCCACAGCTCGTGCATTTCCAGCACGGGGTTCCGGCAGGATGATGAAATTGGCAAGTGCCGCACTTGGGGTGAACCCCAGTGTACTCCCTCTTTGGCCTTCCAGAAGGGGTGGGAGCAGGAGCGACAGAGCTGATTGGGGTTGCGGGAGTAACCATCGCGTAACTGCTAGCCTTACGCTTTTTGATGCGGTTGCTCTTTTTGGATGAGCCCTCAGCGGCCTTGCCCGTGTCCTTGGCTAGGACCCCAGTCTTAACCTGATCCTGGGTCAGTCGGGCAGCTAGTTCAATCGCCGCTTGCAGGGTTGATGGGTCAGCCCCGATAACGATTCCACGAACAGTGTCAGGTAGGCCATTGATGTAAAGCTCAATAGCCCGGGAGGGAGGGGTGACCAGGTGTGGTACGAGAAGGGAGAGCTCGTGAAAACGCTCCGTGTACCCTTGGTGATCAGCGCCCTTCATTTTGTGCACCCAAAACTCAGCTTCAAGTTTCTGCACCTCACTGTGAGGTACGAACTCGCGGGTAACCAATGCTACAAATTCCGTCCAGGTCATGGCCAGGGCAGCTTCACGCCCACGGGTTCTTATCTCGTTGTTCCACCAGGTCAGCGCGCGTTTAAACAACATGCTTGCCGCGTGCGTGACCTTCAGTGCCTCAGGGCACGAGCTTATAACAAAGGCTGCCTCCATCTTTTCGATCCACTGGAGGAGACCAACGGCGCCTTCTGTACCGCTGAAGCTGGTGGGTTTTGTAGTCATGAAGTCCTTGTATGGCTTATTCGCTGGTTCATTTGCGTTCTGAGCTGGAGTTTGGTTGGCCCCAGAGGTTCCTTCTTGCCTCAGCCCCTGGCTGATGGTTGTTACCATGCCTGGTAACACAGCCGCGATCTGCTGGGCTATAAGGTTGGCTAACTCAGCGGAGTCCATGGGAGCGGGTGCACGTCTGGGAGGCATTCTACGCATGACGAAAAACGAGCGTTAGATAGAATCAATGATACGCCAAAGATTTAAGAATAGAGGACATAGATTATACCAAGAATACAGAATGACATGACTCAAGAGATATGAATGCTTGATGACCGAAGATTTTGGTATGACTGAATGACTCAGAGGTTTACAATTAATATGCAGCACATAAGCACGTAGCACGTATATAAGTGTAGGCATGTGATTGTGATGCATGAGCTATCTAGAGTCAAGGATCCTAGGTTATAGTCTAGGTCGGTTTCCTAATTCCCTATAACCATTGGCTCTGATACCAATCTGTCACACCCCGATCGCGATGGCGGAAAAATCGAGGCGCGGCGACGAAGTCGTGATTGTTGAGCACAATAGTATAAAAGTCTAAATGCATAAACATAACCAAAATGTCAAATATTACATCAACCAGGTAACATGAAACAAATTGTTTTAAAACAAAATATCAAGTTCCAAACAACTTCTAGCCTAGCCTTCATCTCTCTAAGGCCTCTAAACTTGCTAGGGATTTCCTGCTGCTTTATTTCCTGAAAACATGTAACAAACTGTCAACTACATAAAGTAGATGAGTGAATTCATAGGTTTAAAGAAAAAGAGTTTATACACGAACATACTAGTATAGGTTGTAGGGGTTTATATATAGGGTGTACCTGCGGCTAACCCACCACTCCTACAATTTATACTACTATGTTTGGGTATAATACCCGGTTTTCAAAAAAAAAAAAAAAAAAAAGGGCTTGTAAGAAAAGATCTCTTGGTTTTCCCAAAGAGGTTTTTGTAGTAAGTAAAACATGAAATGTTCTCCTGGACTCTCAGCGAGGTTATTACTCTCCCACTAGAGTCGTATGTGATAAGATTACTCAAAGATTTGTGGTCTCCCAACGGTACATGTAGCACATAACAGTTAAGCATAAACAAGGACATATGAATTAGAGCATACTAAGTTTACTAGATAATCCAACGCCAAGATACCAAGTGTTACTAGTATCCAAGATGATGGTGAATGAATGATGATGAATGATGATGAATGATGACGAAGCCCAATGATCACACAAGACTTGATTTGAACCCACGCAAGACTTAAACCAAGACTACCTCGCTCTTGCCATCCAGGACTCAGCTAGGTTCTACCGAGAGTAGGATAGACTCCCCAAAGAATCCTGGGTTCTCTTGGTCCCTACCGAGACTAGTATAGGTCCTCAAGAGTTATGGATTCCACCGAGACTAGTATAGAATCCCATGAGTTACGAGTGCCACCGAGAATAGAATTGCCACTCATGGTCGTGAGTTCTACCGAGAGTAGAATAGACTCTCACGTCCAATTCAACTCATGATGCTTTGATCTCTAGATTTCCATACTGACACGATGACTATGATGACATGAATATGATTCCCATTCCCATGATGTCAATGTTCATAGAATTTCCCATACTCATTGATTTCCAATGTTCTTAGATCTCCATAAGTTGATGGGTTTCCCCATGTTCATAGATTTCCAAAGTTTATAGATTACCAAAAAGCTTGTGGATTTCCGCACGTGTGTAGAAATCCAAAGGTTTATAGTTTAAAGAGTGTTTGCATAAATGATTTTGTCCAACCGTGTAAAGTTACCATGTTTCCACCCCCATAGTTTTGAAAAGCTTAAATAGGGGCTATGAACTCACCTTGTTGGTTTAGTAAGGCTGCTAGAGGCGACGAGTGCTATCCAATTTGTTGATCCTCTAAGTCTAGAATAGGGCATAATAGGTTAACAACGTGTTATAAGTCTAAGAGTACAAGCCTACGCGACCTCGAGCAAAAACTGGGTTTTAAAGCTGAAAAAAAAACAGGAGGCTGGATCTGATTCAACTGAATAGGATCTGATTCGACCGAATAGGATCTGATTCGACCGAATAGGATCTGATTCGACCGAATAGGATCTGATTCGACCGAATAGGATCTGATTCGACCGAATAGGATCTGATTCGACCGAATAGGATCTGATTCGACCGAATAGGATCTGATTCGACCGAATAGGATCTGATTCGACCGAATAGGATCTGATTCGACTGAATAGGATCTGATTCGACTGAATAGGTTCTGATTCGACTGAATAGGATCTGATTCGACCGAATAGGATCTGATTCGACTCCTTCAAGCCGGGTGACGGAGAAACCTACGGGAAATCGCGATTTTTGTGATTTTTCGACCAAAATTGATGTTTTATACATGGAAATGCTCGGAATTCAAAGACCTAATGATTCCTAGTATTTATAACAACAAAAACTTGCATTTTGACACCAAAAATGACGGTTTTTGACCAAGAACACACTTGACACAAAAGTTGGGGTTTTTGCTCGATTCGGGGCCGGATTTGATGATAAAAACGTATGATTTTCAAGAAGATCTTACCAAAAACAACAACAAACAGATTTGTGGACTCGGATTTGAAGTTTGAAAACTTCTCTCTCTAGTTTCTCTCTCTAGAATGAGAGTGTTTGGGTGGGTTTTGTGAAAGTGTTGGTGAAAATGAAAGAGGTGGTGCAAGAACACTTGATTTCCCGCTTAAATACTCGGGTGACTCGGGTTCGGGTTTAGGCTACCTACGGGTCAAGACTAGTCGAGTTCATAAGTTTTTAAACAAACTAAAACTTTTTCAGCAAAACTTTTATAAAATCATTTTTCGAATAATTATTTGAAATCTTTTTAAATAAAAACATTTTATTTTTCGAAAGCATAAAAATTAATATTTTTCAGGCGTAAATGTCATTTTATGAAATAAACATTTTAAATGATAAAAACAGATTTTTCCAATGATATGGGTTCCGAACTTATCGTCCAGAACCCAAAGTCTATAGTTTCCGATGATTTCACGATCTTAGTTTACTAATCGAATTTCAGGGCGTTACATAATAAATCCAAAATATAAAACCGTGATGGAAGAAAAGATTGATCAATATGGTTCCTTGTTCAACTCACAAAAATATGTTTCTTTATGTTTATTAATAGTTCTTATTTTGATATATTTTTGTTTTGATTACAACTTTTGTTTATAAACCAAAAAGATTTTACATTTCTATATTATTTTCTATTTTGGTGAATGGTGAATCGGGTCTGGATATATGAGAATCTGAATCGAGTGATTGATTTTGACAAAAATATGCAAAACTGGGACTTAAAGTTCAAATGAATTTTTCAAGGTCATTAATTTGGACTTGATTAAGTTCAAAAATGTGAAAATGGTTGTTTAAAATCAAAATTGTTAAAAATTGTGGTCAAAATTTCAAAAGGATTCATCAGGGTCATTAATTTGGACTTGATTGGATCGAAAATGTGAAATTTGTCAAAATTAAATGTTGAATGAAAAGTTCAACGTATAAGTATTAAACTTATACAACGTTTAAGTTTAAATGACTTATACGGCGTATAAATTCAATACATATACGGCGTATAAGTGTGTAGTATATATATATATATTGACTTTATGCGCTGAACTACTCATTTCTATCTTATGTGCTTGTGTTTGACATATACGGCGATATTAATGTATAATAAGTTGTCCGTATATCAGTGTGATTTTCATCGTATATTATCTGAATTGTTGCAAAAGTTGATTCTTGTGGTTGATTCACACATTAGTTGAATCTTTAAAGGTAAAATCATGTCTAAATTTGTTGAATCTGGGTTTGGTCAAAGACGATGAACAGTACATAATCTGTTTGGACTGAATTGAACATATTTTTGAACATTAGACATAGAGTTTTTGTCCATGTTTGTGTGATTTTCATTTCCTAATTTGATCGAATTTGTTTAACGACCACATAAGTGTTATAAACACTTATACGGCGTATAAGTCTAACTGACTTATACGACATATAAGGTCAGTACACTTATGAACACTTATACGGCATATAAGTCTAACTGACTTATACGACGTTTAAGGTCAGTACACTTATCCATTCATTAATCTTATGCTTTGAACACTTATCCATTCATTAATCTTATGCGTTGAAAACTTATCCGCTTATTGCACTTATGCGCTTTGTTGAACTTATACGTGTATACATTTTTATAAGACTTACACGCTGAGACTTATCCGTTTGAGACTTATTCTCCCCTATATACACTTACAAGTTCATGAATATAGTTATACGCTCAAGCATACACTTATACGGAAATGCATGTCGGTCCCGATTATCTCACTGCACACACTAATTAGTCTCGTAACCAACACAAAAGTGTCAACAAGAAGGTTACAAAAATCAGCTTTTGTGAAAAACCAATAAGTACTAATGGCGGAAACACTAATACTTATATAATTACTTAACGGACAGAAATGTAACAAACACACAAAGTAACTCAAAAGATTTCCATTAATATTGTGAAGAATACAATGAAAATCAGTTAGGGTTTCTAGGTGGAACGTATGAATTTGTAGCAATTTTTTCGTACAAAGATATTCTTTTCTGGAAAGAGACAACCGTCTAATGACAATATTCGCTATGTGTCCGTTGTCATAGGCGTGCCATGAAGCTTCCTTAAATAGGCATGCCATGACACCTTCTAGAAACCCTAATCATTGATTCTTAACATATTCAAACAGTAACCATTAAGTGTGTTTGGAACATTTCTCCGAGTAAGCTTTACTTAGAATATTTTTCTTAGAAAATATCCATCAAGCAGACTTCAATCTTCATGATAATATCAAACTTTGCTCGATATATATCCTACGAGCAAACTTGTTCTTCTTGGATCCCTTCAACCTTTTGTAACTTAACTTAATTTGAACAAGTTCAATTGTGCTGGTGACACTGTAGCTTCCTTGATGTTGAACCTTGCTCGTTAGAAGTCCTTAGAGTAATTTCTTCATTAACTTCCTTTAAGTTTGCTTGGACCACTGTTTGTTAAAAAACCTTGCTCGATCCACCAATTACTTGTTTTTAGCTTTGTCTTATGGGCTTAACCTGTCATTATTGTATTGTTTAGGGACAGATTTTGTCAAGTTTAGATATTTGTTAAGATACATATAAGTTAGCCAGAGTATAAGACTTATACGCGGCGTATAAGTCTTATACGCCAGGATACTTATGCGGACCATAGGCTGCATGAAATAGTCCTTAACATGTCATATTTTAATAGTTTTTGGGAAACTGATCACATAGTGTACTTTGAATGTTATAGCAATATATGATGTTTATGAGTGATTGTGTTAGCAATTCCTTTGTGATATGATTCCGCAATATTATTTAGTAGTAATCACAATATTATTGATCTGTATCGTATCGTTTTACACGTATATGATGATGTATATGATTCGGAATCAAGGTCTTTCAGCATCATTCGTTAACTTAAAGAATGACCACATAAGTTGCCCTTATTAATTAACATCCCCTAAGAATGAGCATGAAACACATGCATAGCTTATTCGTTATTTGCTACTCTAATGAAAGAGCTTTACATTAGAGAATGTAGCTTTAACCCAAAATACCCCCATACATTATTCTAATTCCAAAATACGTTAAACATAGATCGAGACGCAAAATGATGTAGTGACAAACTCCCCCTCATCTTGAGCATTTTGTATTTTCATTTCTCGAATATGCTAGTCTTCCAATCCACACAACTATGAATTCAAAACGCATAACATACTCGAACTACCCTTTGGAATTGCGTAGCATGCTCGCTGTCATTCACGTTTGCCCATCTAATCCAATTCTTGTATAGCATTTCATTATCAGATTCAGATAGGTTGACTAACCATATAGGATAAATAATCCTTATAAACTCCGTCTTCAAACTCGTACCCAATACGATTACTGCCTTGCCGGTCTAGTTATCATAGTACCAACGATTAAATTTCTTATAAAGACTTTGAGGGAAAGTCTTCATAAGTACTTTCTTCAACGTACGTGGCGGCTTTACATTAAGCACCAGCTTTTTCCAATCAGTACGTGGATCAATCTCATCGATATAGTTACGCGTTGGCACCTGTAGCTTTAAGAACTTAAAACATAATTTACATCGTGTACCAAGTGACGATAGAACCAATCCATTAACTAATTTCCTCCTTGGTTCATGAACTTCTTGATAGCTAATGCACACACGTCCCAATGTGGTATTGTAAGAATGTCAGTAACATGCTTGTAATACTGAACCCCGTTCTCGAATTTCACAATGCATACTTTAAGATTCGGTTCATAATATTACCTTTTATCGTCTTGACCTCAACAAATTTCTTTATTTGGTATGCCGATTCTCGAGCCTTTGACTGCAAGAAATCTTCTTTCTCGACATATGTTAGGGCCTCGATCATCTTGTTTATCTTCTACATGTTTTTCTTGAACATACCATCTGAAGTTTGTGTCTCGGTTTCCGATACTTTATCTTTCCCCTTTTCTTTCTATTTTTCCATTCTCCGACATTCTTCAGCTGCTTCAAAGTGTTTAGTAGTAAAGAAAGGAATTCCCTCATCAGAGTCAGAATTAGAATACATGTCAGGATATTCCTCAGCTGTCATGTCTTACATCTTAACCTCATCATAATTAAAGGACGTATGCCTAGACAGAAGACTCTTATCAACATGAACTTCTTCCCTATCCTCCACCACAATATCATCTTGTTTCTCCAATTAATAAACATCCTCCTTATTTAAGTTAAGAAGCAATGCAATTTGTTCTTTTGTTAACGAATGATCAGTAAATTCACCTTCTTCAATTCATCGACATTCACAGGACTGCACATCTATTGAATCGTGAAAGACAATGTGTTCTTCCCTAATGAACCCCCCCCCCCCCCCCCCGAGCAGGAGCATTACTAGATGATGAAGCACCTGGTTGCTGATCCACTCCTCCCGCTTTGGGATCATTATCATTATCATTATTTATCAAATTCTTCAAGATATCTTCTTTACAAGTCAATTAAATAATCAACTCATCCTGTTTATCCAATCTACTCCCTGAGCAGTAATAAGGGCCATCAACTCCCGATTCTCTCTCTGAGAAAACTGAACATGTCTCATCATCTGCCTCTTCTCAGCCCTCATCTACTCTTAAAACTTTCTATCAGCAGCCATCGGATTTTCCTGCATTTGTATCAGGTTCATCAACTTCATCAACTGGAACATATGATGATGTACTGGCAGATTACAAAACTTAGGATGAATAAGTTGCATTGGGCTGACATGTCCGGATAATGACATGAACGTGTAATATGGTCTCTGCATCGGTTAGACAGGTACTGATGGACTTGTTGTTGCCAGTTTTTGTTGTGGAGAAAGAATTGGAGACAACATCGATTGAGGAATCGACATAAAGCATGGATTTGTCGATGTTTTGTCAAAAGTGTAACCACCAGTGTACACGGTGAAGTATTAATCACTGATGTTGGTGGAGTAGATACATTAGATGCTGCAGGAGTCACACAATCCTTGGAACGTGTGGTTGTGACTCCGGTATTTAAACACCAGAACCTCTTCGGGTTCTTTTCTTCTCAGGAAGATCAACAGCAATAACCTTTTCCTTAGCCTTACGCTTACGTGCTGCCACCGCATCACCGTCACCATCACCTCCCTGACCGACATCACCACCATCATTCCCATCATTATCTACCATCACCACCTTCACGTTCCTAATCTGAATCATCGTGGATCCAACGATCACTAGGTGGAGCAACATAATCCTCAAGAGCCAAATGCCCAATCAAATGCTTAAATATTGGCTTAGTTTGACTCGTATGACCATGGTAAACTTTGACTCTCCTCATCGAATCTTCATTAATATGCAATAGCTCAATTCGATTAGCTAGAACCATCTGGTCTTTTACTAAATTAGGCTGTAAATGGTTGATGATCATCTAGAGGAATCCTGGATAGATTAAATACTTGTTCTTTCTCATTGTGCAGTTCTCCTGCAAATGGAGAACACCATTTCTGAGAAATTGAAGGGCTTATTCAATACAAGGGCAACAAACGCCGATTGAATCATAACCCTACATTGATCATAACCTCCTTTTCGTCCTCCAAGGAAATGAATCAGAACATTTAACAAATACTTGTAATGCTCACTCAAATTCGCCTTGTTATACATACACTTGGTCAAGTCCCATTTATACCTTAACCTTCTAAATAGCCCTTCGATCAAATCACGATTAAACTCACACCTATCATCAATCGTTCAGCAAATCACAATACCTTACGAATAATCTCAACATCGATAATGATATTCTTTTCTTGAACTTCAACAATGGTATGTATGAGCGTGATGTGTAAAAGGTTTTTGATTTCTTTGATTTGTTATCACAGAAGACCGTGTTTTTAATTTATAAAAATGGTTTCTACTAAAACTAAACCACACACATATAGGCAAGTGTACCTATCATATATGTAGAATAGTGATGGTAAGAACCAAGTATCGATCCATGGACACGTATGGTTTCTAATAATAAATCCTTCTTTAATCTAACCGAAAGTGGTAATCATTAAAGGTTGTTTTAAATAAGTTCTTTTGTATTAAAGTAAATTAAAATAGGTGAACAAGGAGAATAGTTATAAACGAGAAAATCAATATACAAACGTTACCATATAAATCAAGATTCCACTCCATTGTTCTATGATGATTAATATGATGAATATGTGATTAACTTACTCTAATAATATAAGATAGAATAACCAACGAATGAGGTCATTTGTTAAATACATCAACGAATGTGGTCATTCGTTATCAAAACGTACACGTATGGGTTCATTTGTTACTTGATAAAAGAATGAAGTTTAACGAATGCAATCCGTTGACTACTTACAATCAACGTCAAAATTATGATGAACCAAAAAGTCAAAACATGCAATTTGAAATATGAATTCACTCAATACTTGTTCAAATACTTTAAAACATGTTTAGATGTCATCGATATCACATCGATATCAAGCCTAAATCATTTATTTGTTTTTAACATTAGTGTGAATGATCAATTGATTCATTTTTTGTTCGATAACTAGTTTATCGTCGAAATCACTCAAACCAACATCAAAAATTAAATAAGACTATCATTATGATTGTCTATACCTTAGAAATACTCGTAGATGATCAAACAATCAAAAACTAACACTCAATGTTCTGGAAAAATTTTGCCTGAGTTTTATTTGTTTTTGGGGGTTTTTGAAAACAACATTGGTAGTTCCGAATGAAGTTCCATTCGTACTTTAGGGTTTTAAGTACTCCGTACCCATTTCCCAAGACACAAGAATGTCTCATTCGTTCAAACAATTTATCGAATGATCCTCCATTCTTTAAAATTTTAACGAATAACAATTCATTCGTTAATAAATGAAAGAATAACCCTTCATTAGGTTCATAAATGAACGAATAACCCTTCATTTGTTCTTCATTCGTGAACATTTTAAAGAATAAGCCTTCATTCGTTTGTTGTGAGTGGAAGTGAATGTGATTGAATAACGAATATGACACATTCGTTAAATGAATTTAACAAATGATCTCTCATTAGTTACATTATAGTAACGAATGAACTGTTAATTTTATGAATGGGGTTTTTACCTTTCAAAACCCTTTATTTTAACCATCAAAACCAACTTTTTGATGTCATTTTCCATAAATATTACCTTAAAAGTTACCTTAAAAGTCTTAAATAACCTTTTAAACTTAAAAATCGTGGGTAAAACGGCACTATTATCTAAAAAAATAGGAGTGGTCAGAAAATTCAAATCGTAATCGCGCATCTGCTGTTGTATCCAAAGAACGTGAGAGCATTAATTAGAGGCATCTACATACTCAGCTTCACAGGTAGACAGTGACAAGGTGGTTTGCTTCTTGCATTGCCATGTGACCAACCTATTACTAAAAAATTGACATCCAATACTTGTAGATTTGGCGTTCAGCTTACAACTTTCATAATCTGAATCCGAGAAATCTCTCAACACAAACTCATCATCCCTAGGATACCAAAGACCGATTCTGGACATCCTTATATCGGGCACACAAACAAGTAGGATACATGATGTCTGACCTTGAAGTAGTAAAATACATGAGAGAACCAATCATGGATCGGCATTGTTGGGTTTTAACAAGATTATCAAAGTCATGTAAACTCATTTATATGAAAAACGCAGCGGATAATTATGTTTGAATCTTATTAATAAGATTAATATAAAACTGATTTATATATAAAATCCCAATCCTAAGATCCATATATGAAATTACATGCTTACCAATATAAACAACCATAGTGTGTTCATAGCATACTACCTTCAAGAGTTAAAGAAAAATGAAGGAGATGAAGGTTGAATGGCTAGTCTTCAAGATAGAAGAACCTCAAGCTTGTATACCCCTCAAGCTTCCAACAAACACCAATGCTAGGATTTACACTACAAAACTCCTTCTTGTTCCTCCTTTACCTTGGCCGAAAATAGGAGAGGAAGAAAAGAGAGTTTACTTTCTTTTTGTATGTATGAGAGAGAGAGAGAGAGAGAGAGAAAAGATGCAACCAATGCACCACTCATTTAGACAATTACCACACATGAATGTTCTTGAAAGAGAAGTATAATAAATAGATGAGAGAGAGAGAGAGAGAGAGAGAGAAATTTTTCCCTCCCAAATATTCGAACCCTTTCATTTTTATTACTTATGTTATATTTGTTACATATTATAAAATGTAACATAACATAATGTAAGTAACATGCATCATGTTATTTAACCAACTTAAATAACATTATAAAATATCATGTCTTAAAATATAAATTATCCATATAATTTATTTACTACACAAGTCCAAATATTTAGAAACCCATTTTCTAAATATCGTAAGTGTTAATATTTATTTGTTAGATCATATCTTAAATATAGTAGGTGTTTGTCTATCTTGTTATTGGGTATGACCCGACTTGGATCATAACGTACTAGCCACATCAACCCTAATATGTGTCTTGGGTAGACCGAGTCCAACAATCTCCCACTTGCACAAGATACATAAAAGATTGACGCAAGTAGCAAATACTTCCTAACAACGGTTTACTACCCCTAATACGTATGATGAAGTGCCATTCAATAAAATCATCCCCTTCAAGTTCCTTACTTGAAAATGATTTAGGTGAATCTATCATTTATCCTTTTGCTACAGATGTCATGTCAAATCCAGAGACACAAAGTGATCATTCTTTGTTGATTTAACTTAGCAGGCCTTAGACATCTTACTCTCAACGAATAAGAGGAACAAATCCATATTGACTACATTCGTCTCTCACAATCACCTCGTACCATACCAGATCTTAGCCTTATGTTATGTTATGTTCAGAGAAGCGAAGAACTAAGTCAAAGCATAATATTTGGTGAATATCAAGACCCAATATGTATCTCAGGTCAGAGGATACTATGATTCGCCTTTACTCAAATTTATTTATGATCAATCACAAAGATTACATGTAGTAACATTCGATGGCGGGTCAATCCAATATTTATATCCCGTAAATATCTATGAACCTTGGCAGCAACCCTTACTCTATACTCATAACTTATGAATATCCACCAAATGCAAGTTAATAATAGTCTTTCCTTCAAATTTGTTCCCACAAATATGAACGACTACGGGCATTTAGAATAACTAACTTATTTATGGATTTAAACATGCTAAAATGGAACATAACTCGAATGTCATAATCATAAATCATAATGTTGGGATGAGAAAAGACTTAAGGAAGATTGAAATCTTCTCAACCTCCTTGGAGAATGGCTATGTATGGAAACCGAGCATACTTAGGCCTCCCAGCAAGCTTAAAGTTAGTCAAGTAAGGTATTTTGCTCTTTGAGCGAAGTTATCTTCTGTAATTCTTCTTAAGTGTTAGTTCGAGCAAACTACACTTCATCTAGCAAGGTTGTTCTTCAAGTCAAGCAAGGTTTGTTTAAGAGCAATCTCTTGAGTAAAACCAAGTATTTTGGTGGATCGAGAAAAGTTTATTTATAATAAATAGTGGTCCCAGCAAGCTTGAAGGAATTTGATAAAGAAATTACCTAAGGACTTCAAACGAGCAAGGTTCAACCCCGAGCAAGCTACAGTGTCACCAGCATACTTGTAATTGTTGAAATAAGTTAAAGCAACAAAAGGTTGAAGGGATCTCTAAAGAACAAGTTTCCTCATAGGATATAAATCGAGCAAAGTTTGATATTATCAGGAATATTGAAGCCCACTTGATGAATATTTTCAAAGGAAAATATTCTAAATAAAGCTTACTCGGAGAACTATTCCCCAGCACACTCAATGGTTACCAGGTCTGCTTGCTAAAGACAAAAGATGCAAAGCTTGCTCGAAGACCTGAGCGAATATGTTTAGTATCAATCATTAGGGTTTCTAAACGGAATGTCAGGGTATGCCTATAAAAGGAAACTTTAGGGCACGCCTATGACAACAACAGACACTGAATGAATATTGTGATTTAACGGTTGTCTTTATCTTGTACGAAAAAGCTGCCAAGAATACAAACTTTCCACCTAAAAACCCTAATTGATTTTCATTATATCCTTCATAATGTAAATGGAAATCTTTTGAGTTACTTTGTGTGATTGTTACTTTCATGTCCGTTGAGCAATATTAAGAGTATTATTGATTCCGCCTTTAATATTCTTTGGTTTTTCATGAAACAATATGTCGTAACCTTCTTGTCAACACGTTTGTGTGGGTTATGATAGTGAGTGATTGAGCAATTAAGTGAGCTATATGGGACCGACAAGTGGTATCTGAGCTTTTTTTTCTGCTTTTGTGAAGAACTATTGCTAAATATTGTTGATTTTGAAGATGAAGAATGACGTCAGCTGACAATTGTTCCATTGGTCTGTGACGTCAACTGCCCTATTTTTTTCATTTTTCTCAAATCTACAATATTGTTGAGGTTTAAAAGTGTTTCTTACTCAGATCTACATTAAAGTTCTTTCCTTTATTATAGATCTTGCTCTTATCCGTCCAGATACATCGGATATGAGGATTTTGTCCACAAATTTGATTATTTTTCAAGATTGTTTAAGTTTTGTTTAATTTTGTATAGTTTCTTTCAAGTAATTTTTCAATTCCATAAATATTTTAAAATACCAAAAATTTGCCTGGATCAATGGATGAGCAAGAGGTTTCTACTAACAAGATTCCTAGGTTGTATGGACAGGAAAACTACATCAAATGGAAGGTGTTGTTTTAGGCTGTCGTTTGTTACAATGATGTAGAAATGTGGAATTCGATTAAGAATGGGCCATATGTTCCTGATGGCACAACAAACAACCAAATAGTTGAAAGAACAATGAAAAATAATGATGACAGAGCTTTATCTATGTTGATGCTGGTTTTATCATGGAAAATCTTAACCAGTGTGGCTCATAATACTATAGAAAAAGCAATGTATAATGTTGTAGTAGAGATGTTTGAAGGAAACACCAAGCTGAAGGATATCAAGAAGGACAGGCTAAAGCAACGGCTAGACCGTTTCAAGTTTAGGACTTTAGGGAAGGTGAACGATTAAAGTCCGTTTTGCAGAGGTTCGTGGCTATTGTCAATGAGATCAGAACAACTGACCTTGCAATCACAGATTTCTATCTGCACAAGAAATTGTTGTCATCCTTATCTGGAGAATGGTACACTGCTAGCAAATTCATCAAGCAGAAACCCAACATTTCAGCCCTCACGCTTGATGATGTTATCTGCCTTTTGCATGAAGCAAAGAATGAGATGATAGAGAATAATATGATCAAAGAAGACATGCCAAGTTTTCAAGTGGCTAATGCTCTTATTGCACCCATGGGAAATATGTCTACAAAGAATCAATAGCAGATTCCCATAATAGAAGAGCCAAGTGAATATGGTGGTGAGATGCCAAGGATGTTTGTTGCTGGTCAGTTAAGCAATCAAGGTGGACAATCAAGATTCAATGTCTAATTGGTTGATGACAATGATACATCCTCAATGGGCAGTAGACATGCTCCTTATAATGATGGAAATGTGAACCATGGAAATGATTATCAAGCTCTCTTCTCCATGTTCACTGAGTCTTATAATGCTTTTGTAGCAAAGAATATGATTTATACTAGTGTGGTTCAAGAAGATCATGAACAAATTGATGCTGATGACTTAGAAGATATGGATCTGAAGTGGCAGGCTGCAATGCTAGCTATTAAAAGTAACAGGCTGTATAGCAGAACTGGGAGATCATTGGTTTCGGGACCAAATGATAGAATTGGATTTGACAAATACAAGGCTATTTGCTACAACTGCCAATTACGAGGACACTTTGCAAGAGAATGTAATAAGCCAAGGCAATTTCAGAACAACAATCAACAAAGAAATCAGTTTCAATATCAAAATCAGAATCAGGGCCAGTAGAGAAATTTCAACAACTACAACAACCCTCAACAACAGAATCATCAACAATTGATCCCACAAAAAAAACCCTTTCAAAGAAACCAACAAATCCCTCCACAAGATCCAGTAAATCAGAATAGAAACAATACCAATCAACCAAGAATCAAAGGAATATTGCATTAGCTTAACAACAGCAAGAAGGTGTATTTGATTGGAGCAATCATGTTGATGACATTGAAAAAGCCAATGTAGTATTCATGGCAAAGATAGAGAATGAAGGTGAGTCCTCATCATCTTAGGTACATTCAGATCTTTCAAACCTTGAAATACTTGAAATGAATGAATCTTAGAGAAAGACAGTTGGTAAACTACAAAGTGAATGTTTTAAGAAACAAAGAATGATAAATGTCTATGAAACAAGTGAGTTGACCTATGAGAACCAAATTAAGAGTCTAAAACAGGACTGTATGGACAGTTACACCATTCAATCTAGGTGTGTAACTGGAATTGAAGAGCTTAAGAAAATGTATCTTGATGAGAAGTTGAAGAATACTCAACTTCAAGTTGAGAATGTTTTTTGAAAAACTTGGTGTCAACTGGAAACATTTATGGTAAGTTGAAGAAGAACAAGGAGGATGATAAGTATAAAGTTGTTCCTCCGCCTTTTAATGATAATTACTCGTTGAAAGTGGATAAAGAAAACATAAATGCTTTCCATGATCAGTTTAGAGAAGTGTTTGAAGATAGAAAGGAGTTTGTTGAGAATTACAAGTTGGTTGAGGTTAATGACAAGGGTGAGTTTGTAATTAAGGATGTTGAAACACATGTTGAAAATTATGTTGGTGTGCAAGTCTCAGAATATGACTTTGATGATGAATTGTTGGATAGAAGTGGCTTGAGTGATTCAAGTTACAAAATTTCAAGCAATGAAAGCTTAAAGGAAGAAAAGAATGGCAAACAGGAACCAAAAAACAAAATTCCTTTGCTTCCAAAGATAACTGCCAAGATGAGAAAGCATCATGAGAAAATGAGAAGGGAACACAAATCTTTTGATATTTGTGGTGGTTCAAAAGCAAAGAAAAACAATGAAAAATCTGCTTACAAGTGCCACAAAGAAGAGAAAGTGTCAAAGAAAAAAGAAAAATAGAAGAAATTTTATTCCAGTTTATCCTGTTTTCTCTAATCAAGAACTGTTTGATATTAGAGAGGTTGAAAGCATGGAGGAATATGAAAGAAGACAATCAAGATTTAGAAGTAACAAAGATGATGAACCAATCCAGATGGAAAAGATAAACTTTGTTAAGAGTTCAGTTGAGAGACAAGACATAAAAATTGAAGAATTTGTACCTTTCTCAATTAACTATGATGGTCTCTTTACTCAAAAGACTATTGGAGTTGATCCTCCAAAGCCAAAATGAAAGATTTAAGAAAAGAAAGTCAAGTGAGAGCTTCAAGGGAAAAGTTTGGTGCAAACATTGTGATGTGTATAGACATCACACTGACTGTTGTCATGAATAGTTTACCTTCAAACCAATTCATGTTCCTGACACCAAAAAGTTTGGACAAGACTTTGGTTTCTACAAGAAAAAATATAATGAATATTTAAACAAGGGTAAAAAGATGGTTGATAAACCAATGAGTAGTGTTACAGAGGCAAGTAAGAAGAAAACTGAAGTTGTTCACAAGAACGAAAAGAAGAAGGAATTGACTGAAAAGAAGAAAGCACCCATGAACAAGCAACACAACATAATTAAGACTGATGTGGACTCTAAGTTAGTAATATATGTTGAGTCTGAAAATTCACCAAGATTTGAAGAGAAAATTAAGAAGAAAGTATTCAAGAAGAAGTCAAAAAGAACTAAATGGTGATGAGAAATTTCTCTGAAACATGGGTTTGAACCACACGGATTTTTATGGAAACCAAGGGTTCAAGCACAAGTATTGGTTGAGAAAAGGGAATATGTCATTGAAGAATGCACAAGCATAATTCCCTATGTTGGAAATTTGATTGAATTTGGTTATGAATCAGATGATTCATGTGAGGGTTTCTAGGACCCTAAACCAAATGCAACAAGTGTTAATGTTGCTGATGATTTGCAAGCTGATTCAGCTTGTATTTCGTCACTTAGCTGATTTTTTCTCTTTGATTTGTGCACGAACAGTCCACACCGGTGAATGATGTATGGTATATGAAAATGGATGTTCCAGGCACATGACTTATGACAAAAGGTCAATGGTGAATTATGAAGAAAAGTTTGAAGGACCTATTGAATTTGGGAGTGATGAAAATGGAGGGAAAATTGTGGGGAAAGGCATTCTCACTAATGGAAAAGTATCTTTTGATAATGTGTTCTATGTGGAAGGATTACAATATAACCTATTGAGCATATCACAGATGTATGATAAATGTTATAAGGTTGTTTTGATGATTCTCACTGTTTCATCCTCAAACCTAAATTTGTAATTCCTCCTGATATGATTATGATGATGGCTCTTGGAAATGGGAACTTTTATGAACTAAGAATGAAAGATGCAATTTCTAGGGGTGGGACTTGTTTTGTGTCAAAGGCCACTGAAATTGTAACAAAATTGCGGCACAGAAAGCTTTGTCATGTTAATTTAAGGAACATGAACAAACTTGTTAAATGTTAACATGTAATTTGTTTACCAACAAGGGAGTTCAAGCTAGATGACAAGTGCATTTCATGTCAAAAGGGAAAGCCGCAAAAATCATCACACAAAGCAAAACTTATATACTCAATTGAACAAGTACTGGAAATGCTTCATATGGATCTTTTTACTCCTGTGAGTGTTCCTAGTATAGGGAAGAAAAGATATTGCTTGGTGATCATTGATGATTTTTCAAGATATACTTGGGTTTATTTTCTGAATTCCAAGGATGAAGCTGCTGAGTTAATTAAAGGATGTGTGACAAGTATTGAGAACCAACTAGATGTGAGGGTGAAGGTTATGAGAGGTGACAATGGAACTGAGTTCAAGAATGGGGTGATGGCTGAATTATGTCTTGCAAAAGGAATTCTTCAACAATTCAGTGCACCAAGAACTCCTAAACAAAATGGGGTAGCAGAAAGAAGAAACATAACACTCATTGAAGTTGCAAGAACCATGATAGCATATGCTTATCCGCCTGTTACTTTTTGGGCAAAAGCTATCAATACTGCTTGTTATGTTCAGAACATGGTTCTTTTCAACAAAAGTCAAGACAAAAATCCCTATGAGATTTTGTTCAAAAGAAAACCCTATATCAAGTTTCTCAAGCCTTTTGGATGCAAGTGCTCATTGTTAAATACCAAAGACGATCTGAACAAGTTTCAATCAAAATCTTTAGATTGTTCATTGTTGGATACTCCACATACTCAAAAGCCTATAGAGTATATGTGAAAGATCATTTAAGTGTGATTAAATCTTTTGATATAATATTCAATGAAAACCAATTTAATACAGTGGATGAAGCTGCTCATCCTGGCTGTTTGATTTTGAGAAGTTAATCAAGTTTTCAAGATTTATCCTGAAAACATTGATGAAACTTTCAATAGAACAAGTGTCCATGAAGAAAAATCAGAAAAGAAGTTTGATTTAGACAAATTATGGTCCAAGGTTGCTGACAGAAATGTTGAATACTCTTTTGATAAGAATGCTTCTGATATTGAATCAGAAAATGAGCAAAATGACAATCTTGAGCAACCACCTGTTCAAGAAATTCCTGTCATGGATGATGTGCAAAATGAAAACCATAGTGATCAAGAGAAAGTTGTCAATAAAGAAGTGCAATCTGATGACCAGAATAATCAAGAACAAGCTGAAAGAAAACCAAATTTTGAGACTTTGTTTCAAAATTTAAACATTGGAAATGACTTTGCTTCAACATCACAGCAGAATGTTGAAGAAAATGAAGAAATGAACAATGCAACATCTTATTTGGGCCATTGAGGAACCTGATATCAATGATACAAATCTTGATGCAAATATTTTTTCAGGTCATGTTGTGCAAACTTCCTTTGTGGAAAAAATTCATCCTCCTGAAAATGACATTGGAGACATTCATGAAAGAGTTCAAGTGCATCTGAATCTGCAAACATTTGTTTGTACTCCTGCTTTGTATCCCAAATTGAACCCAAGAACATAGTTCAAGCTTTAAAAGACAATAGTTGTGTGGAAGCAATGCAAGAGGAGTTGGCTCAATTCAGAATCTGCAACTGTGGGAACTTGTAGATAAGCCAAGAGGTAAGTATGCTATTGGCACCAAATGGGTTTTCAGAAACAAAAGGGATGAGAGAGGGATTGTAATGAAGAACAAAGCAAGACTTGTTGCACTAGGATGCTTATTCTTACACGAAGAAGGAATTGATTTTGAGTAAGTGTTTGCACCAGTGGCGAAGCTAGAGGCAATCAGAATATTCCTAGCCTATGCTGCTTTAAAGAACATTAGAGTATTTCAACTGGATGTTAAATCTGCTTTCTTAAATGGAAAAATTGATGAGGAGGTGTATGTCACTCAACCTCCAGGTTTTGAGGATCCAGAGTTTCCAAATAGAGTCTATAAGTTGAATAAAGCTCTCTATGGACTACATCAAGCTCCAAGAGCTTAGTATGATGAGTTGTCAAACCACCTACTTGTTAATGGATTTCACAGGGGAGCCATTGATAAGACCCTCTTCTACAAGAAAAGAGGAAGAGATTTATTCATGCTTCAAGTTTATGTTGATGATATCATCTTTGGATCTACAAATGAACAGATGTGTTTAGAGTTTGAGGAAATTATGAAGTCAAAATATTGCATGAGCTCAATGGGAGAAATGAATTTCTTTCTTGGTTTGCAAGTTGATAAAAAGAAGGAAGGCATATTAATTTGTCAATCAAAGTATGTGCAAGACATTTTGAACAAGTTCAAATGTCAAGACTTGAAGACTGCTTCTACTCCAATGGACAACCATGAGAAGATGATAGCTGATGAAAAGGGGGAGCATGCTGATGAACATGAATACAAAGCAAAATTGGATCATTGATGTACCTGACTACTTCAAGGCCTGGCATTAGAGCCAAAATTGGATCATTGATGTACCTGACTACTTCAATACCTGACATTTTGTTTGATGTTTGTGTGCGTTCAAGATTCCAATCAAGTCCAAATGTGTCTCACATGACTACTGTCAAAAGGATTTTTAGATATTTGAAAGGAAAACCTGATTTAGGGATATGGTATCCAAAGAACCATGCCTTTGATCTAATTGCCTACACTGATAATGACTATGATGGCAGCAACATGAGTAGGAAGTCTACATCAGGAGGATGTCAATTCTTGGGAGACAGGCTAGTGTCATGGCAATGCAAGAAGCAAACTACTATGTCAAGTTCTACTGCTGAAGCTGAGTACATTGCTGCATCTTCCTGCTGTGCACAAGTCCTTTGGATTCACAATCAATTGCTAGACTATCCTATTTTCATTGATAATACTGCTGCTTTGTTCATTGTTAAGAACCTTGCCCAACACTCTAAGACCAAGCACATTGAAATCAGACACCATTTCATTAGAGATTGTAATGAAAAAGGTCTAATTGAAATGAAAAGGGTTGACACTAGTGACAACTTGGATGATTTGTTCACCAAGCCACTAGATATAACTATATTTCACTTTCTTGTGAAAGCATTAGTAATGATCAACTCTGATGAAGTCTGATTAATGATGTGTGCTCATTGTGCTAACTGACTATCTTTAGAAAGGTCTTGATGATTGAGTGGTGTTTGATCTGTGAATCTGTGTCTATGCTTAACTGATATGTGTTTTAAATGACAATTTGTGTGACTTAGGTGTCTATGATACTTAGGTTTGATTTCAGTGAATGCTGATAATATCTTGATTAGTGTGTTTGCATATGATTTGAAATGATGAATTTGTGTGCTTAGAGGTGTTTTGGTGCATCTGAGTTTGTTCCAACTTAGGGGGCGATCATTGAGACTAAAATATTGGAATCTTCTCAACCTCCTCAAAAATATGCTACGTATGGAATCCGAGAAAACCAGGCACTTCAAGCAAGCTTTACACTTATTAAAACAAGGTATCTTATTTCGAGTAAGGTTTTCTTCTGGAATTCTTCTAAGTGTTAGGTTCAAGCAAACTACACTTCTTTAAGCAAGGTTGTTCTTCTTTAAGCATGGTTGTGAAGACCCCTTGATTATTAAAGGCAGAATCAATAATAGTCAAGACGTCGCTTTAATAACACAAAGCTAACAAAAACACGCTATAGACTAAAAAGATTTCCATTCATAGTAATCAGTGAAATTACAAAGGGAATATATTTAGGGTTTCTAGGTGGAATGTAAGGTGCGGCTGATTTCCGTACAAAATATTATGTCTGCTTAGGAAAGTGTGTAATAAGTCATTGTCATACATGTGACCTAGTATTTCCTTATATAGCCTCACCTGACACCTTCTAGAAACCCTAATGATTGTAAAAACGTATTCAAACATATTTAAAATTATTACAAGTGTAATCTGGTCTTTGAGTAAGATTTTGTCTTTATCGAGCAGACCTTTTAATCCTTGAGAGTGCTTGAACAGTTCTTCGAGTAAGCCTTTACTTAGAATATTTTCGTTAGAAAGTATTCTTCAAGTAGGCTTCAAAATTCATGATATAATCAAACTTTGCTCGAGAATATCCTACGAGCAAACTTGTTCTTCTTAATCTCGTCAACCCTTGTCTAAAATTTATTCTACCAAAATTAGTATGCTCGAGATATTGTAGCTTGCTCGAGGCTAAACTTTGCTCGTAGAAGTCCTTAGAATAGTTTCATTAACTTCCTACAAGTGTGCTTGAGATCCTATTTATTAAAACCTTGCTTGACCCACCAAGTTACTTGGTTTAAGCATGGTTAAGTCAAGAATTTGCTATGAAACAAACCTTGCTCGACTGAAGAACAACCTTGCTTGAAGAAGTGTAGTTTGCTCGAACCTAACACATAGAAGAATTCAAGAAGATAACCTTACTCGAAATAAGATACTTTCCTCGAATAAGTGTAAAGCTTGCTCGATGTGCTTAGTTTGGTTGGATTCCATACTTAGAATATTTCTGAGGAGGTTGAGAAGATTCCAATATTCCTTGATCATCTTTTAGTCCAAACAATCTCCCCCCTAAGTTGGAACAAACTTAGATGCACCAAAACACTTCTAGACTACATACACTTGTTTCAAAAATACATAGAAAATCCTTAAAAGCAATAAATTACATTACTTAAAATAAAAGATCACATATTCAAATTCTGCCTTAAGGGCATTAAACATCAAAATACATAATCAAAAATTATAGGTAAATCATACATAGATTACCTTTATCCTCAACTTCTTGAGATTCTTCTTTCTTCCATTCTTCTATCTATTCTCACAACTACTGCTTTCTATTGTAATATAGATATCTCCCTATGGAATGGATGATCCTAAGGGAGGTCCCATTTCATGATATCATGTAAGTCATCCGCATGGAGATATTCCAAATCAGATTCATCTTCAATAATACCCAGAGCAAGACCTTCAGAGTCCCTCATGATGTAGCTACCAGTCTTCCTTTCATATTAGATTCTTGTAATTCTACCATTCCCCTACACTTCTGTGTTTGGTCTATGCATTCTTCTTTTCATGCTTATACACCCCTTCATGTTGGCATATGGATTAACAAATTTCTTAGACTTGTCAGAAGAAATCCCTGCCATTCATGTTGGCCTTCCCTTGCTAATTATTTGGACAAGTTATTCATTTGTGCACCAGCAAATCTATCTCTTCGTTTGTAATCATAGAGATGTAGCTCTACTAGTTCAATTAACTACTCCTGTGACATCCATCATAGTAACTATCATTGTAGGCAATAAGGTCAAAGGAATTGATCTTTGGATACCAAATTCCCAAGTATGGCTTGCCCTTTAAGTATCCGAACATTCTTTTGACAACCATCATGTGTGAAACTTTGGGATTGGATTGATATCTTGTACAAAGACACACTAGAAAAAAATAATATCTGGTCTTGAAGCAGTTAGATACATTAGTGATTCAATCTTGGCTCTGTATTCATGTTGATCTACACTATCCCTATTCATCAGCTACCATATTTTCATGTATGTCCATTGGAGTAGAGGTTTTCTTCAAATCTTGGCACTTGAACTTGGTTAAGATTTCTTGAACATACTTGGATTGATAAATGAATATTCTATTCATTTTCTCCTAAACTTGCAATCCAAGGAAGAAGTTCATCTCTCCCATAGAACTCATGATGTATTATGATTTCATGACTTTTTCAAAGTATACACACATCTTTTCAATTGCATAACCAAAGATGATATCATCAACATATACTTGAAGTATAAGTAAATCTCTTTATCTTTTCTTATAGAATAAGGTGTTGTCAATGGTTCCCTTTTGAAATCCGTTAGCAAGTAGATGATTTGGCATCTCATCATACCAAGCTCTTAGAGCTTGATGTAATCCATAGAGAGCCTTGTTAAGTTTGTATACTCTATTAGGATACTTAGGATCCTCAAAACCTATATGTTGAGTGACATACACCTCCTCTTCTATTTTTCCATTCAAGAAACCAGAGTTTACATCAAGTTGAAACACTCTAACATTCTTTGATGCAGAATATGCCAAAAAGATTCTTATGGCTTCCAACATTGCTACAGGAGCAAACACCTCCTCAAAATAAATTTCTTCTTTTTGTAAGCATCCAAGAGCAACTACTCTTGCCTTGTTATTTATTACAATCCCTCTCTCATCCCTTGGGTTTCTGAAGACCCATTTGGTTCCAATTGTATATTTCCTCTTGGTTTATCAACTAGTTCCTAGCCTTGCAAGCTTCTGAATTGTGCTAATTCCTCTTGCATTACTTCTACCCAATTGTCGTCCTTTAGTTCTTGAGCAATGTTCTTATATTCTATTTGGGATAGAAAACCGAAATATAAGCAAATGTTTGCAGTTTCAGAAGCACTTCTAGTCACTCTTTCATGCAAGTTACCGATGATATTTTTGTTGGAATCGGTCTACCCAAGACACATATTAGAGTTATGATCCGGATGTTGGACTCGGTCTGCCGAAGACACATATTATAATTGATGTGGCTAGTACGTTATGATCAGAGTCGGGTCTTACCCAATAAAAAGCTAGACAAAGACCACGATATTTATTTAAGATATGATCTAACAAATAAATATTAACACTTATAATATTTGAAAATTGGGTTTCTAAATATTTGCACTTGTGTAATAAATAAATTATATGGATAATTTATGTTATGAGAGATTTTGCATTTTGCATATACCGTGTTATTTAAATTGGTTAAATAAAAATATGCAAGACATACTGCATTTTGCATTTTGCATGTACTATGTTATTTAAGTTGGTTAAATAGCAACATGCAAAACATAATGGATTTTGCATGTTATGTTATGTTATTGTAAGTCCCGAATTTGGATCACTACAATATGATATCAACCCGATCACGATGTTAGTGCGGAATCCTAACAAAGTGGTGATTCAAGAACAATGATACGAAATATATAAATATGATGAACACGATGTAATACACCAAATGCACGCGATTATATTATTAAACCGTTTGGTACATGAGATTACACTAATCGGTATTGCTCTCTAGATGGTGGCTCTCAAAGTGTTCAACCAACAACTGAACTAGCAGCCTAACCCTATACAATACATGTACTATATATAGGGAACCAAACCACCTAAGCCCAAATGAACCAGAAGCCCACCGAGATCTCATAAGAGATCTCGGCTTATACAATAGTCCCGTGACCCAAGCCCACATACATGCTAAACCCAAATACATATAACTAAGTACAAACCACCAAATATGGACCCAACAATCTCCCCCTTGGTTTGTAGGTTCGTTCTTATTTATTTCACTTCAGGCTATCCAAACCTAAATCCATAGGGATTTCGGTATTACACCAATGCAATTATTCAACTCGTCTTTGTTTATGTCACTTTAGTCTTGATCATGTCATGGCCTTTTGATATGCGTCAGTCTAACCAAATTATGGCCCAACAATCTCCCCCCTAGACTGATGCATTCAAAACCTTCAGAATCTTTACTTGAACATGATCAGCAACTTCAGCATCTGCATCCAATACTCCACCATTTGCATCCAATACTCTACCATCTCTCCCTTTTTTGACAACATCATCCAATTTGAATCTCAGATACTTCATATGCTTCTGTTGCAAGAAATCAGTCTTGAAAGAACAATCAACTTTGATAGAAAGATCAACTAAAATATTTTTGAAAACAATTTAATAAATAAAAAAACAAAATAAGACAGACATATTTTTTTTTAATTTTTATGATTTTCTAGAAAAGACTTGAAATGAGATCATACCAGCTAAACCAACTATAACAGAGTAACCGAAATCATATTTCATTAGCAGAAGACAAATTTTAAAACGATCTCTTAACACATTTGTTTCGACAAGAGTAATCAAGAAGCAAAAATAAAATAAATGAAATAAAATAAGATCAAAAACAACAAATAAAACAAATTTAATCACCCGGTCTTCTTGCAATTTAGCAAAAATTTGGGATCAAATTTTAGGTTTTGTTAAAACTGCCGCCTTTATGAAAAGATCCGAACATGGATTCATATTGTTTAAGGTGCTTTCACAAAGATTCATGTTCAGCGTTATTATGACATAAAGAAACAGGTTGATAGCAGGTATAACGAACTTAGCATGATTTTCATTGCATCAGTGATATGATTAAGGTTCAGTTCAGCATAAAGCTTAGATGGACATAACTCATGGACCTGTGACGCCTCCTATCTCTTCACAAAGCATATTTGGCTTTCCCCAGATCACCCCAGTTTGACTCCAACCCCCAAGTGCTTGATCAGAAGATTTTTATAGATAATCAAATATAATTTTTTTAAGCTTTAAGGTTGAACGTTGGACTTACAAGCCATTAGGACTTACAGGCCTTTCATTCGAG
Source organism: Bidens hawaiensis (assembly GCF_021521415.1). NCBI lineage: Eukaryota > Viridiplantae > Streptophyta > Magnoliopsida > Asterales > Asteraceae > Bidens > Bidens hawaiensis. Next base: position 26,629 of record NW_027497558.1, on the reverse strand, counting down.
ACATGACAGGATTTATTTTTTTTGTGCCCCCCATCTCTGTAGTTCTAGTTTAACCCTTTAAACCTCTAAAAATAATTTTAATGGATTAAAATAATACTCAAATAACTCTTTTGCATAATGTTTATTTAATAATTGTAGCATAATAGTACAGTATTTTTGGTGATCAAGACACTAACGAGCTCGTGTATGACTGGGTAATTGCTTTTCTGCCTATCATTCGGAGAGATGTATCTGGAGACATGCACCAGTCTTCAAAATGACTCTCTACATTAAGTTTAGCAAATTTAGTTTATATCACTTCAAATTTTACGCACCATGGAAAGCTACCATACAATATCAGTGATTGATCTAGAGCCTTTTAAGCTTAATAACTTCACCCGTTAGGCACACAAAAACAATTTATCTATCACATTTCAAAGGTTGGATCAATTTTTATTTTGAAAATATTTTGATGCTTCTAAGAAGCTGTTAACTAAATAGTAATATCACTTCCCAAGGAGTTACATAAAACACGCGTGTTAGGGATTCAGTCACCCCGGTCACTGTTAAGCTTTTAGGTAAATGGCTATCATGTATGACCACAAGTGGTTAACCGGATCAAACATGTATGACATACCTGTCCCTCCAGCTCAAAGTTACCGACATAATTTTAAGTGAAAGACCACAAAACACAAAACACATCATAATCGCCCCAGGTGCTTTCAGTCGTTGGGTAAATAGCTATCCTGTGAAACAACAGGTAGAACATCGGACCAACCATATACGAATATATGTCCTTCAAACTTGAGCAACCGACATAATTTTAAGCAAGAATGAATCTTGAAATTGTTATAAATTTTATATATATAAAAAAAACCAACACACACACACACTATTTTTGACTTTTTGATTTTTCTCCTTCTAAGTTTTTGCAAGAAAAACAAATATGTACAAATTATACCCAAAAAGACTCAATCCTCGAAACGAAGCATTTAAGAAAACCCACAAGCACATTAAATTTTGCTGTTCCGACCGGTTTTGTAAATAAGTCCGCCACATTGTTGTAAGTGTGGACTTGTTCAAGGTGAATTAATTTTCGATCGAAACAGTCACGAATAAAATAAATTTTGATGTCGATGTGCTGTAAGGCCCCGTTACCGGTAGCCCTACTTTGGTGTTGGATTTATTCATAAACTATTTTCTAAATATCAGAGTTAATTAAAACATTCGCGGAATATAAAAACTTTCATAAGACATTTCATAACAATCCAAAACTTGTCTTAAACAAACAACTTGTCTTTCAAAAAACTAAGTAATTAAAACATAACACGTCTTGAGCCTTCCGATGCCAGTCTCTTATTCAACGCCACGTGTCCCCTCAAACGAGCTGCCTCATCCTACTCACCTCCGTGCATACTAAAAGTCAGCTACGCTGAGTGAGTTCTAGTTAATCACATAACATACAATACATTCATGACCACATACTTTCATACTTTCGTTTATAATATACTTACTTACTTTCGCACTTTCTTTCTTTCATATACTTACCTTACGTTTTAAAGAGCATTACGCCCTATATCCTTCGCCGATATTATTAGGGTCGGTCCCCTACATTTGCCGATATTATTAGGGTCGGTTCCCTACATTCGCCGATATTATTAGGGTCGGTTCCCTACATTCGCCGACATTATTAGGGTCGGTTCCCTACATTCGCCGACATTATTAGGGTCGGTTCCCTCGTTCTATCTATACCTTTCGTACCTTTCTATACATTCATAATTATAACTTTCATACGTCCATACATTACCTATATATCATATCTTTATACTATTCCTTAACGGCACATGCAATATCCGAAGGTCGTTCATGCATCGTCAAGAATTCATTCATACATAAACCATATAGGGCATACACTTACCACTTAAGGTAAGTTTATTAACTAATCACATCGAGTATGCACACAGCCCCGAAAACATAACAAGGAAATGGGGCTAGAAACTCACCTGAATGCGGTTCCTTTCTCCGTTATCGTGATTCCTTTCTTTAACTGTGCTCTGCTAACTGTATATAGGTTACATGTATTAATACTCGTCTAATCTAATCCTACAGCCTGGTATTTAATTGAACAAGTTATAAGCCAGCGAACTTATGACTAGCGAGGTTAGCTTTCAGCGAACTTAACTCAAGCGAAGTTAGGTTTGGCGAAGTTAACCTTAAGGGAACATATGCCAGGCGAAGTTGTTGCCAAGCGAAGTTATAACCACAAACTTATTGTGGCGAAGTTGTCATGGGCGAACTTGGCTGGCGAACTTGCTTGAAAGCGAACTTGCTTGAAGGCGAAGTTGGCTTGCAGGCGAAGTTTTTCAGCATTCGCCTCTGTTCATTCGTAATCACCAGAATCACCCTCGTTTCATCGAGAAATTCTTGGATATGACGTTAACAAGTCCCGCGATCATTCCCATGGCCTTGTTCGGGTAAAACTTAGCCCGGAATGCCGTACTGATGTTCAATCTCGTTCCCATAGCTTCTTGGAATTTCTTCCAGAACCTCGAAGTGAATCGAGTATCTCTATCGGACACGATTGACAGTGGCACTCCATGCTTAGATACAACCTCTTTGATGAACAAACTTGCTAACGTTTCTGATGAGATAGCCTCTCGTATAGGCAGAAAGTGAGCACTCTTGGTCAAACGATCCACAATCACCCAGATGGTATCATGATGCTTAGCTGTACGAGGTAGCTTGGTTATGAAATCCATGGTGATGTGTTCCCATTTCCACTCAGGAATCTCAAACGGTTGCATCTTTCCATAAGGCTTCTGATGCTCGGCCTTGACTTGTAAACATGTTAAGCACTTACTTACATAATCTACTACATCACTATTCATTCCTGGTCACCATTAGTCTCTTTTCAAATCTTGGTACATCTTCGTAGCTCCTGGATAAACCGAATATCTTGACTTATGAGCTTCATATAAGATTCGACCTCTGAGATCTCCATGGCGTGGAATCCACATACGGTCAAATCTAGTCTTAACACCATGAGTGTTTTCCATCAACTCATCTTGCTGGCCATAAATCCTTTCTTTCTTAAATAACCCCTCATCTACTAGCACCTCTGACTGTACCTTGACAATCTCTTCAAATAGACTTGAGTTCATGATCAGCTGGTCTGACTTCACTATTACAAGGACTTCCTCATTCTTATGACTTAGCGCGTCGGCACATTAGCTTTACCAGGATAGTATTTAATGTCGCGGTCGTAATCCTTATTCAACTCCAACCATCTCCCCTGTCTCATGTTCAGCTCTTTCTGTTCGAAGAAGTACTTTAAACTTTTGTGATCCGTATAAATAGTACACTTAGTACCATACAGGTAGTGCCTCCATATCTTTAAGGCATGCACTACTGCTGCTAGCTCAAAATCATGCGTCGGATAAGTACTCTCATGGACTTTCAACTGTCTAGACGCGTAAGCTATCACCTTTCCTCGTTGCATCAACACGCAACCTAAACCACGATGCGAAGCATCAGTACAAACAACCAAATCCTCGTCACCATCGGGTAAAGCAAGGATTGGAGATTGTGTGAGTCTCTTCTTTAACTCCTGAAAAGCTTCTTTTTGAAACTTGCCCCAACTGAATACTATCGACTTTCGGGTCATACCGGTCAACGGCGCGGCTATCTTGGAGAAACCTTCGATGAATCTCCTACAGTAGCCAGCTAACCCTAGGAAGCTTCGTATATCAGTCGGATTCTGTGGAGTCTTCCAATTCGTTATCGCTTCAATCTTAGCTGGGTCAACAGTAATCCCTTCAGGATTAATCACGTGACCTAGAAATTGCACTTCTCGCAACCAGAACGCGCATTTTAAAAACTTAGCATACAACTTCTCTTCCTTCAGAACTTCCAATACTTCTCTCGGATGCTCAACATGATCAGACTCGCTCTTTGAATAAATCAATATATCGTCGATGAAGACAATAACTGACTTATCCAACATTGGCCGACACACCCTATTCATCATGTCCATAAATGCTGCAGGAGCATTTGTTAGACCGAATGACATTACGAAGAACTCGTAGTGTCCATACCCCATTCAGAATGTTGTCTTAGGGATGTCTGCCTCCTTCACCTTCAGCTGATGATAGCCTGATCTGAGATCTATTCGTGAGAACCAACTTGAACCTTGTAGTTGGTCAACAGATCATCAATCCTTGGTAAAGGATACCTATTCTTTACTGTAAGTTTGTTCAACTCACGATAATCAATGAACATTCTCATACTTCCATCTTTCTTCTTCACGAACAACACTGGTGCGCCCCACGGGGAAACACTTGGTCTTATGAAACCTTTGTCGAGGAGTTCTTGCAGTTGGGACATCAATTCTTTCATCTCAGACGGTGCTAGATGGTAAGGCGCCTTCGCGACGGGTTGGGCTCCTGGTACTAAATCTATATGAAATTCTATCTCTCATTCCGGTGGCAACCCCGGAAGATCCTCTGGGAATACTTCTGGGTAGTCGCGCACGATAGGAACATCTTTCATTTATTTTATCTTGGTCGTAGCGTTGACAACATACGCCAGGTAGGCACCACACCCTCGCCTTAATAAACCCTCGGCTTTTATCATCGAAATGACATTAAGCCCAGAACTTTCCTTATCACCATAAACCGTCACCTCACTACCATCCAAGGACTTTAACCTTATTATCCTACTATTACATACTATTAGAGCTTCAAACTCAGATAACCAATCCATCCCCAATACCACATCGAACCCTCCTAAGGTCATAACGTACAAAGTAACAGGGAACTCATATCCCTCTAACTCTATCTTACCGTCTTTAACCATTTCCATTATTTTAACATAAGTGTCGCTAGCGGTTTCTACTATAAAAGTTTCGGACACTCGGCAACAGTCCATTTTAGCTAATTTACTAAAGGGCGTGGCTACGAAACTTTTGTTCGCGCCCGAATCAAACAATACGGAAGCGGAAATACCGTTTACTAAAAACGTACCTGTGACGACATCTAGAATTTTCTTGGCTTGCTCTTGAGTCAGCATGTAGGCTCTGGTCTTTGGCCTTGTTGCTTCAGCATCCTTCTTCTCACTTCCACCAGCTTCACCACTCGTACAAGTCCTCGCCAAATGACCTGTCTGTCCGCACTTATAACATGCGGGCTTTGCATGGCAATCCTGAGCAAAATGACCCACCTTGCCACATTTGTAACAAGCATTTGACCCTGATCTACACTCCCCACCATGGGACTTTCCACACTTATGGCACACATCAGACCCAGTGCCCCACTTGCATTCCCCAGCGTGCATCTTCCCGCACGTCCTACATGACCTCTTCTCCCACACTTTCTATCTCTTATTTTTCGAGTTCCATAACTGTGTACCGGGTTGCTTAACAGGAGCAACCCACTTCTTATCTTTCTTTTCTTCTTCCACCACAGCGTCATCCGCAGCCAGGTCTGCATAAACCATCTCTGCGAGTTCGACAGCAGAGTCAAAGGTAGCAGGTTTACTTGTCCTGACTAGCGTGCGGACCTTCTGTGGCAATCCCCTCACATAACATTTGATCCTCTTAGCCTCAGTGTTAACCATATCGGGTACCAACCTAGACATTCGGTTGAACTTAGTGGTATACTCACGATGTGTCATCTTTCCAGCTTTCAAGTTCAGGAACTTCATCTCCGCCCGCTCAAATTCTGCATCAGCACAGAACTTCTTCATCACCAACTCCTTCAGATCCTCCCACTTCATTGCTTTGATCTCTTCACGGGTCTTCCTCTGCTCCACACTCTCCCACCAGTACATAGCTTCCTCTTCAAACGATTGGGTGGCATAACCGACAGCTTGATCGGGACGGCACTCTCTAATGCGGATAATTTTATCCATGGCGGTTATCCACTGAAGAGTAGCGATTGCGTCACCCAACCCAGACAGCTTAGGCGGGTCACATCCTTTGAAGGACTTATAGTTGCACCCACCCCGGCCTCTCTTCCTGTCACTAGCTTTCACAGATTTAACCCCACTCGAGTCCTCCCTCTCTTCTTCCTCATCTCTCCTACCATCACCTTCTGCACCTCCAGCAGTTCTTTCTCGGCTTCCAGCAGACCCTCCAGGAGTAATATTCTTCATAGTAGTGGCTACAGCTTGAACAATAGCTTCTTGAATTAAGGGATCAAGTTGAACCCCTTCATTGTTGACCGGGCCTCCTCCAGCTGCACTCCCTTCATCTCCGGTGTTGGAAGCTGTCTCAACCGAAGGTCGCGGAACACGGCGAGGCCTGCCACGGCGTCCAGTGCGACCTCCTCCTCTCGCAACCTCCCCAGTTCCAGCCATCGTATTCTAAAAAGGGAAACACAAACGTCATCACTCAAGGAACTATTTAGTACAAGGATAGTAAGGCTAACAGGTAATAACAGTGGCCAGCTGTGATTAGATGATCACATTACTTTCCGTGTCCTATACACTTCCCTTTATGAGTTTATTTGTGTTGGTTCTACTTAAACAGTTATTCAATTAAAACAATCAATCATCCCTGTCCCTATCGTTCACATATCCTTTCTCTATCATTTAACATACATCATTTAACCATACATCTTACCTTTACTGAGCTTGCTTGAGCGACACATGGCATTCTTGTACTGGCATCTTCTTACTTAAATCTCATTCTCTGTTCGAGTCTAAGCATGTAGGATGCTTAAATCTCTCGAACTTTTCTCTGATACCAACTTGTAAGGCCCCGTTACCGGTAGACCTACTTTGGTGTTGGATTTACTCATAAACGCAGTTCTAAATATCAAAGTTAATTAAAACATTCACGGAATATAAAAACTTTCATAAGACATTTCATAACAATCCAAAACTTGTCTTAAACAAACAACTTGTCTTTCAAAAAACTAAGTAATTAAAACATAACACGTCTTGAGCCTTCCGATGCCAGTCTCTTATTCAACGCCACGTGTCCCCTCAAGCGAGCTGCCTCATCCTACTTACCTGCGTGCATACTAAAAGTCAGCTACGCTGAGTGAGTTCTAGTTAATCACATAACATATAATACATTCATGACCACATACTTTCATACTTTCGTTTATAATATACTTACTTACTTTCGCACTTTCTTTCTTTCATATACTTACCTTACGTTTTAAGAGCATTACGCCCTATATCCTTCGCCGATATTATTAGGGTCGGTCCCCTACATTCGCCGATATTATTAGGGTCGGTTCCCTACATTCGCCGATATTATTAGGGTCGGTTCCCTACATTCGCCGACATTATTAGGGTCGGTTCCCTACATTCGCCGACATTATTAGGGTCGGTTCCCTCGTTCTATCTATACCTTTCGTACCTTTCTTTACATTCATAATTATAACTTTCATACGTCCATACATTACCTATACATCATATCTTTATAATATTCCTTAACGGCACATGCAATATTCGAAGATCGTTCATGCATCGTCAAGAATTCATTCATACATAAACCATATAGGGCATACACTTACCACTTAAGGTAAGTTTATTAACTAATCACATCGAGTATGCACACAGCCCCGAAAACATAACAAGGAAATGGGGCTAGAAACTCACCCGAATGTGGTTCCTTTCTCCGTTTATCGTGATTCCTTTCTTTAACTGTGCTCTGCTAACTGTATATAGGTTACATGTATTAATACTCGTCTAATCTAATCCTACAGCCTGGTATTTAATTGAACAAGTTATAAGCCAGCGAACTTATAACTAGCGAGGTTAGCTTTCAGCGAACTTAACTCAAGCGAAGTTAGGTTTGGCGAAGTTAACCTTAAGCGAACATATGCCAGGCGAAGTTGTTGCCAAGCGAAGTTATAACCACAATATAGTATCTAGCGAACTTAACTAGCTGCGAACTTATTGTGGCGAAGTTGTCAGGGGCGAACTTGGCTGGCGAACTTGCTTGAAAGCGAACTTGCTTGAAGGCTAAGTTGGCTTGCAGGCGAAGTTATTCAGCATTCGCCTCTGTTCATTCGTAATCACCAGAATCACCCTCGTTTCATCGAGAAATTCTTGGATATGACGTTAACAAGTCCCGCGATCATTCCCATGGCCTTGTTCGGGTAAAACTTAGCCCGGAATGACGTAAAGTTTGGACCTTTATGGTAAAAACGTTCAATACTATATCTAAGGTTTATTTTAAGCGAGCTGTACATGCTTATGGGTTTATTAGGTTCGTCCTAGCATCAAGTTCACTACTTTACGTTTCGTTTAGACCCGATCTATTACAGTTTCAAGTTTCAAGGCTAAACGTTCAATAAAACGTAAACTTTAAAGGTCAAGAACATACCTTTTGTGCTCGTTCGATCTTGGTTAGCTTGTTTAGGAACTCTAGATCTCGTGTAGGACTCGAATAACAAAAATCTAATCACAACTAACGTTTACTCTCTCTCGGATCTTGCTCATTTCTCTCTCTCGGCCGCCGGCCGTATATGGTGGTGTGGTGTATGTGTTTTTGGAGTGTGTTAGAGAATAAGATGATAAGAATGAGGATTTAGGGTTTTAGGATGGTTTAAGGGGTATTTATATCCTTAAAGCCCATGGACCTAAGGCCCATTCCCTTTAATCCATCTTAATTAGTCCAAGTCCATGATCTTTACTAATACTAATTAATTATTTAGTCCCGATAACTAAACACAACTTTCTTTTATTAAATACGAAATTTTAGGATGTTACAAGTCTTCCCTCCTTAAAGAGGTTTCGTCCCCGAAACCTAACTATTACTTAAACAAACTAGGGTGGAACTTGCGCATCTCATCCTCAGCTTCCCAAGTAGCATCTGATCCTTTGCGATGTTTCCATATCACTTTCACTAAAGGCACAACCTTATGACGAAGCTGCTTCTCCTTGCGGTCGACAATCTCTATCGGTTGCTCGACGTAGTTCATATGTTCATCAACCTCAATGTCCATCAACGGCACGTGGGACGTGTCATCAGCTAGACATTTCCTCAGATGAGAAACATGGAAAGTTGAATGAATTCCTTCTAACTCGTCGGGTAAATCTAGCTTATAAGCTACTTCACCCACACGATCTAAAATCTTGAACGGTCCAATGTACCTCCGAATCAACTTCCCTCTCTTTCTAAAACAAATAATCCCCTTCCAAGGCAAGACTTTGAGCATCACATTGTCACCAACGTTAAACTCAATCGGTCGTCGCCGCTTATCAGCATACGACTTCTGTCTGTCTTGAGCAGCTTTCATCCTTGCTTTGATATGATCAAACTTTGATGAGGTTTCTTGCACAACTTCTAAAATTCCCATCTCTTTCTGACCAATCTCTCCCCAACACACCGGGGTCCTACATCGTCTACCGTAAAGCATCTCAAACGGTGGCATACCAATACTCGAATGGTAGCTGTTGTTATAAAAGAACTTTGCTGGATGCAGATGATCATCCCAACTTCCTCCAAAGTCTAAAACACAAGCACGTAGCATATCCACAAGGGTTTGGATCGTCTTTTCAGACTGTCCATCGGTTTGAGGATGATACGCCGTACTGATGTTCAATCTCGTTTCCATAGCTTCATGGAATTTCTTCCAGAACCTCGAAGTGAATCGAGTATCTCTATCAGGCACGATTGACAGTGGCACTCCATGCTTAGATACAACCTCTTTGATGAACAAACTTGCTAACGTTTCTGACGAGATAGCCTCTCGTATAGGCAGAAAGTGAGCACTCTTGGTCAAACGATCCACAATCACCCAGATGGTATCATGATGCTTAGCTGTACGAGGTAGCTTGGTTATGAAATTCGTGGTGATGTGTTCCCATTTCCACTCAGGAATCTCAAACGGTTGCATCTTTCCATAAGGCTTCTGATGCTCGGCCTTGACTTGTAAACATGTTAAGCACTTACTTACATAATCTACTACATCACTATTCATTCCTGGCCACCAGTAGTCTCTTTACAAATCTTGGTACATCTTCGTAGCTCCTTGAATCTTGAAACTCGAATTTTACCAGCATATCCTCAACGTACTTCCCTTGATGTAGTAAAATTCTTTCTGAGCTTTGACGGACCTGTAGCCCCAGAAACGTTGTCATTTCACCCAACGAACTCATCTCAAACATTTTCTTCATTACACCCTTAAATTCTGTGCACAACTCAGCGCTGGTGGATCCAAAGATGATGTCATCAACATAAATCTGGACGAGAATCAATTCTTTTCCGACAGTTTTCCAGAACAATGTTTGATCGATGGTTCCACGCTTGTAGCCATGATCAAGAAGATGCGTGGTCAATGTAGCATACCATGCTCGAGGAGCCTGATGTAACCCGTACAATGCCTTGTCTAACTTGTAGACGTGATTTGGTTTCTTAGAATCAACAAAACCCGGTGGCTGATCAACGTAAATCTCCTCCTTAACTTCACCATACAGGAATCTAGTCTTAACATCCATCTGATACACTGTAAACCCCATGAATGATGCATATGCCAGAAAAATTCTAATAGCCTCAAGTCTAGCCACTGGGGCATAGACCTCAGTGTAATCTAACCCCTCAACCTGACGAAAACCCCGAACTACCAATCGTGCCTTATTACGAACAATAACCCCGGTGTCATCTTGCTTGTTTCTGAAAACCTGTCTAGTATCAAGAGCTTTCTTTCCTTCCCGCAGTTTGACTAATCTCCAGACCTTCAACTTATCAAACTGATTCAATTATTCATGCATAGCATCAACCCAACTTGGTTCCAGAAGAGCCATTTCTACATGCAACTATTTATGTGTCGTGTCTGACTGCTGGTGGACACTCCCGCTTCAATGGGACCTATGACATTTTCAATCAGATGATCTTTCTGAAATCTTGATGAAATTAACTGATCGGAGACATCACCAGTAGATTGTAGATTTTACAAGTTTTCAATATCATCGACAAGAGGGTTCTTCTATCCAGATGTCGCCGTACTGTGAGAGTACGAGGTGCTTGCGACATATTCATTTGGAATGTTATCGGGAAACAATGTGCTCCCGAAGATCTGACGAATAGAACTCTCCCCCTCAACATTAGCTGCATTTCAGACTTGTTTGGCGAGCATTCTGGTTCTGGAGTTTTGTTGGACGGAGTATCAGTGGCAGGTGAAGCATTATTTAACTCTGTAACATCATCATCTATCAGTGGAGAAATATGAGATACAGTCTATGGATTTGCCTTTGCAGCTTCCACTGTGGGACCACATAGAGGTTTAGTGCTGATTACTGGAAACACATTGAATGGTTCGAAAAATTCATTGTAGTCAAATAGCCAATCGGAACCAACACGAGCATCAGTCTCATTTTCTTCCAGCCAACGAACCTCATTGGACTCTAAGATCTTTTTGGTGGACTTGTTATAGACCCTGTAAGCTGTATTTCTCGCATACCCAACAAAGTAACACTCATTGGCTGCAGCCCCAAACTTTGGAGTAGTTTCGAGATTCAGTAAAGTGCACTGACAACCAAAGGCTCTAAAATGTGCAACAGTGGGTTGATGACCGTAAACAATCTCATATGGGGTAATCATCTTGGATTTGTTGATTATGACCCGCATCTGAACATAACAAGCCGTGTTAAAAGCTTCTGCCCAAAAGAACAGTGGCAGTTTAGAGTCATACAACATCGTTCTTGCAGCTTCGATAAGAGTTATGTTTCTTCTTTCAGCCACACCATTTTGTTGAGGAGTCCATGGGGCGCTGTACTAACGGAGCACCCCCCCTTTTCTGAACAGAAATGATTCAAATTTGCATATTTGAACTCTGTTCCATTGTCACAACGGATTCCTTTCAGCTTTAGATTCAGTTGATTCTCCATGAGCACAATGAACTTCTTGATTTGAACTGCAGTTTCACTCTTATTTGAAAAGAAAAATACACATGTAAAACGTGAGTAATCATCAGTAATAACGAGACAATAAGAGCTGCGAGACAAACTCAAAACATGAACGGGCCCGAAAAGGTCCATATGAAGTAATTGAAAAACAGACAATATGGTATTGATCAGTTTTGGCTTGTGAGATTTTCGATGATGTTTACCCAAAGCACAAGCCACACATTTTTCAACAGTTACAAAATCCTTAATTGGTAAACCACGCACTAAATTTTTTAGCAAGACGATTTAGATTTTTAGTATTAGCATGACCAAGCCGATGATGCCAAAGCATTGCATTATGTTCTGACACTTTTGAAAACAAACAGGTTATTTCGTCCGGAACATTATTTTTCATGTCGATCACATAAGCATTATCTTTTCGTTGTGATCGTACAAGAATCCAGTCTTCTGGTATAATTATACCAGGTTTCAGGATTAAGCACTCCTTTTTAGTAAAATGAGTTGAAAAATCTTTGTCGCAAACTTGTGATACGCTCAAAAGACTATGCTTCAATTCTGGAACAAAATTAACATTTTCAAACTTTAAAACACCGTTACTTACAGTACCCTTCTGAGTGATCTTTCCTTTCTCTCCTCCCGCAAAACACACATACCCACCATTAAATGTTTGAATGTCATGCAGATGGGTAATGTCCCATGTCATGTGCTTGGAACAGCCACTGTCAACGTACCAAGGTCTTACGATATTCCTCCATAGCTGTCCTTGCACGAAGCACGGGATTAGTTAGTCTTTGGTACCCAGTCCATACTTACACTGGGTGACCCTGATTCATCTACAGTTTTCACGGATTGCCATGACATGTCCTTTTGATCATCAAAAATGGAATGAGTAGACACTTTCGCCGGAGATTTAGGCAACCATTTATGTCTGTATGATTTGGAATTATAGGTACGAATGGTTGTCATAATCTCCGGTGTTTTAGATGTAGATGGAGACAAATCAGCCTTCTTCTCCTGTTTTGGTCTAGTGTTAGTGTTCATGTGAGAATTTGAACTTGGAACACCCTTTCTAACCTTTCTGTTTTGATATGTTAGGTCTGGTCTGACGAGGACTAAACCTGCCAGATTTGTTTCGATTCCAATCATTGTCAAAGGAACTAGCTTGATAATGCCTGAATCCTTGCCTGTCCGCGTTATGGGGCATGTATGCCATATTCCTTTGATAAAATCCATAGTAAGGAACATACGGACGATGTGGACAATTTCTGGCAATATGACCAGGAGTGCCACAGTTAAAACAAGTTTGACGTTTTATGAAAAAATTATTCTGGGCAACTCCTTGTCTGGACTAGTTGTGTGGACCAGTCTGTTTAAATTTGCGAGAACTTTTGTTCTCCTTTTTTTAACTCATCACCATGTTTGTCATTAGAGCATCCCTCCTTGGCAAACTTAGTTGCAACATATTTTTTTGATGTTTTGAATTTTTAATTTTATTAGAAACCACATTATTAGAGTTCAAAGTTTCAACCGAATCAACCACACAAGAATCCTTGCTCTTTAAAACAGAGCCCACACAAACAGTCTGAATAACAGTATTCAAAACAGGAAGTTTTAAAGAAACATCAGAAATTGTAGGTTCCCTGGACGGATCACACGAGATATCCCGATACACACAGGTGCGGAATCCCTGTGTAGATCGTTACGGACGTAGAACACAAACACACGAACACACGAATACGATACGAACAAACACACGTTATATTAATAACTCAACACGTGATATAATCACAGTTACAGACTCTCGACCTCACGTCACTTGACTCACACGAACAACTTAAACATGCCCTCTAAAACCAACCAGCCGTAACCTATATAAATACACGACAACTTCGCCTCAGGCGAAGTTGTCCATAACTTCGCTTGGTTAACAAGTTCGCCTAAGCGAACTTGTCAACAACTTCGCTTGGTTAACAAGTTCGCCTAGGCGAACTTGTCAACAACTTCGCTTTAAACAAACAAATACATAAACAATATTACAGACTCGATTACAGACACTAGACATATGAACTACTGACATTTATGCACCAACAGACTCCCCCTTGGCAGTAGCTTCATATCTTGATCTTTCAGCATCTGTCTTGTAATCCTGTATCTTCACGCGTGCACTCCTTCTCTAACACACACCGACACAACCCTTTGATATTTCCTTGCTTCATCCTTCCAAGCAGGAATATAAAAGATCTTTTTCTCGTTAAGCATCTTCAGATCAGCTTGCGATAAGTTAACAAGATGCATCGGATCGTAAACTCTAAGGATCTCTTGTTCATCCTCATCTTCCATCACTGCCTCCGCTGTCTCACAATCAACGAACCACCACTTTAGGTCTTTGAGCACATCCTTGGGCATAAGCTTCATCGGTACTTCTTTAAGGCACCGGATTGGTTTAAACTTCATAACCATCCAAGGCTTTCCATCAGTTCTCAAACCTCTATCCTTGTCTTCAACAAGTTTCCCTTTCTGTGGTTTCAACAGCTCAAACTTCTTTTCCTTTATGCTCTCTTTCCATACGATTTTCCCTATGACTCTAGCCATATTATCGTCACTTCAATTGATCAACCCCAATCTGGCTAAGTCTTTAACCTCACAGTCAGGCAGTGTGTTTAACGATCTCAACATTCTTCTAAGGTACTGAACTCCATCATATCATTTAATCACGAAGAGCCGCAACTGCTCATCATAAATCCAACATATAATCCCTTTCTTTGCTTCAGCATAGCCCTTAATATTGTAACTCTTTTTGAACATGGTAGGGACTGCCGGTTTCTTCGTTTTGATGAACCATTGAGCGTATCCTTCCTTCCACCTCGGCTGCTCTTCCCATTCAGTATCTTCAACTGCCGTCTGATCACCCATATCGGCCTTCTCAACCTCTGGAATGTCATGTTCGACATTTTCCTCTACTATCTCTCCTTCCTCAATCTCATTCTCAATCTCAATCTGCTCACCTATCTTCTCAATCACATCACTCGGCAGCACATCTTCATCAAATAACACATCGTCACTGAACATATCATCGTCAAGTTCCCTCAACGCATCAATCACGTCATCATCAACCAACACCACATCATCACCACCAGAACCACCAGCCGCGTCGGCAGACTCCCCCTCAGCTGTGGAAGTACCAAGAGCTTGAGAAGTTCTTGGCAGCTCACCACCTGCATCTTTCGATGCATTGGGATCATCGTCTCGGTCATTTCTTCTTTTCGTCCTTAGCTCGTCGCCCTTACAGCTCATCTCCCCCTGAGATGCCAAGAACTCCTTCAAGGCATCGATAATTTTCCCATGCTCAACCAGCAGGGATGACTGTAGTTGATTTGCTTCTACTAGGCGTTGAATAGTCTTCGATTGCTCTGCCACGATCCGCTCTAGTGAAGCTATTCTCTCTGAGTCTGACATAGGCGTAGGCGAGACATCTGAAGCAGGCGTAACCGCAGGTGGTACCATACCTGATAACCCTGCAGTAGTGACGACCGTTGACTCTACAAATCGTGCAGCAACCACCGACTGAGTAAGCGTTGGAGGTGGTAGAGACACGATCTCCGGAGTCGACATTTGGATGGTAGTGGTAGATGGAATGCCAGCAGATGATGTAGCCACCACGGAAACATCCGCAGCGCTTGTACTTGTAACCTGTACAGAAGTAGGAATGATAGACATACCAGACAGTGCAGCCGGAGCGAAACGTACCATCCTTGAAGTCTCTCCAGCTCCCATACCTGCACCTGTCCTTTCCCGTCTTGAACGTCGTATCAGCTTATGTATATCTTCTTCCTCTTCTGACTCATCATCATCCTCCGTTCTCTTTCTCTTCCCAAACGTTCTCTCTCGAGACACCATCAACCGTCTCCCCTCATTCATGATCTCATCCAAATCTGAGTCAGCCATCGACGTAGCTGCTCTAGTAACACTCACACCCGAACCTTGTGCAGCAGAGACCTGCACCTCTGCATGTGTATCAACTTGATCCATATCGAAATAACCTTGACCTCCAAAGACAGCATCAAGATCTATATCCTCTGCAGCCGACACAACAGGCGCAGCAGGTACAGCTTGAGGTGCTCCCGCCTGTCGTGGTTGAGGATCTCTGAACTCGTCCCCACCAGCAGGAACATACTCTGGGTTGATTAAAAACCCAAACAGTGGAGTATGCCTTGGACGACGTTCAGGGTTGCTCCTCGCACTCGAAGTGCGGCATTGAGCGAAGATACGCTTGCTCACAGATTCCACGTATCTTATTGGTCGTCGCTGAGGTAGATTCGGAGCCACATGGTTCAATATCATCTGGATGAAACGTGGATACATAATGAACCGCTCACGAGCCATCGCCCTCCTCTGTCTGTCAATCTCGTAAAAGACCATCTGACTAAAACTATAGCGTTTATTGTAAGTCAGTGCAGTCATTGCGGACTGCATGGTCGCACCCATACCGTCAGTGCCCGCCTTCC
Source organism: Bidens hawaiensis (assembly GCF_021521415.1). Taxonomy (NCBI): domain Eukaryota; kingdom Viridiplantae; phylum Streptophyta; class Magnoliopsida; order Asterales; family Asteraceae; genus Bidens; species Bidens hawaiensis. The sequence continues at coordinate 10,283 of NW_027497558.1, read as the reverse complement.
TTCCTGACATGCAAACTATCATGACGTGCATAAGGAAGCGCCACTGATCAAGTAGAAAAACCCTTCCGTCTCTGTGTATCGCCTAATGGACCAGAATAGCCCATTCGGAGAAACGCTCCATCACGAAACGGAGCCACAAACTCAGTTGGGTCGTCCCTCGTCTCTTCTCCAAACCGTAACGCCACCCGAATCTGTTCAGAATTGAACTGAACCTGTTGATTGTTCACAGTCGCTCGCATGACCGGGGGCTCAACACGACAATCGTATTCTACCGTCTGCCAAAAGTCTTCGATATTTGGTAAGGATATCGGCAGAGTGTTCGTGATAGCATGAAAAATCCTCGAGCGTCTGAGGAAAGTAATAATCTCGCGGTAATCCTCAACGCCGCTCGCTTCCGGGTCAAGGGTGATGTACATATTGTGACCCGGGAAAAATTGCCGTTGGTTATCACCATCGTCTCCTCCTGCTCCTCCAGCACCAGCTACCGCAGCCATATCTGCAACAAACGAACCAAGTTAGATAAACATTAATGAATAACACAAGTTCGCTAGTTACCATGAGCGAAGTTGTGATAAACTCTGTATAGGCGAAGTTAAAGATGAGGTGAAGTTGGGAACAACTTCGCTTCAGCTTTAAGTTCGTCTAATTAATATTAAGTAAAAATGATCCAGGCGAAGTTAATGGTAACTTCGCCTCATCACAACATCGCCTCAGGCGAAGTTGAGCCTCAGGCGAAGTTACGGATAACTTCGCCGAAACCCTAAGTTCGCCTGAACTGAAACGGCGACAGTGAGGTTTGAATCAAACATCGGAAAATCTGGGATTTTGGTTAAGTTTGAAGATCAAGGACCCCGAAAAACATGGTTTTAAGGTTTTCTAGACGATTAGAATGGTTCTTAACACGTAAACACAAGATTTGAAAATCGGTTTTTAAATTCCAATGGTCCGAGGTTTTGAAATCGGTCCAAACGACCCCTGATTAGCATGAATGAACATGGAATATATGATAAATCGACATCTCGAACCTTGAATCTTAATGAAATCTGGGAAAAATAACTCGGAATCGAAATAAACAATAAGTTCGCCGGAAAATCAGTAAGTTCACCGGAGAATACGGATAAGTTCGCTGTTTTTGAAAAGTGATGAACAGTTTGACTGTTGAACATCCTTATATAGGGTCTGGGTTATTCCGTAACTTCGCCTAGGCGAAGTTATTCACAACTTCGCCTGTTTAACAACATCGCCTATATTTACAAAATCAAACCTTATAATTTGAACATTTTTCAATTAACACTTTAAAACTTCCCTTTAAGAAATAAATGACATGATCAATTCTAAGTAACCAGTTAAAAAATCATAAAACTATCTAAGTACAAAAACTTAAAAAATTTAAAGTATAAGGGATCAAACTTCAGTCTAGTTAGGGACTACCACGTTTTTAGAAAAGATCCGAACAGGAATCATACTAATTACGTGACTGTCACATAGATCCGTGTTTAGCTGTATTATGACATATAGAGACAGGTTGTAAGCAGGTATAACTTAAAGTGGTTTTCATCGTTTCTGTGATACGAGTTAGGTTCGATTAAGCCTCAAAATTTAAGTGAGCAACAACTAAGAGATTTTGATGCCTCCTATCTATTCTCAAAGCGTATTTGGCTTTCCCCAAGTCACCCCGAATTGACTTTGACCCATAGTGTCTGATTAAACTTGTAAGTATTCTTGATCTGCTTCCCGTTCTTCTCTCTTACTCAATGATTGAGAAGTCTTGATTTTGTCATCTCTAAAATGTTTCAATAACTCCTAATTTTTTTTTTCTTTATTTTTTTTTTTTAATAAACATAGACTTCAAAGTAGAAATTAACTGCAAGTCCCGAATCTGGATCACTGCAGTATCTTGAGACGCTATCTTCACGGGAATCAGAACACTTACGGGCTCGTGTATGACTGGGTAATCACTTTTCTGCCTATCATTCGGAAAGATATATATGAAGACATGTAAAATTCTTAAGGAGTTTCCACGTAAAATCAAGTAAATTTAGTTTGTATCACATCTACTTTTACGCACCATTAAAAAGTTACCATGACATACAATGACTGTTCTAAAGCCTTTTAAGCCTAATAACTTCACTAGTTAAGCACACAGAATCAGTATAACTATCATTTTCCAAGGTTGGATCAATTTTCTGTTAAACATAGCAAATGAACTTCTTACGAAGTAGTAGACTTGAAAAATAATTTCATTTCCCAGAAAATTTTTGAATTCTATCGCCCCGATCGATTCAAAGTCTTCAGGTAAACGGCTATCCCGAAGATACAATGAATCAGCTGGACCGACCACATACTAGTATGTGTCCTTCTAACTAATTATGATCGACTAATTTTCAGCGAAAGAATAAAAACTCATCATAACCGCCCCGGTCACTTTCAGTCATCTGGTTAATGGCTATCCTCATATTCTATAAGGACCAAACATATCCTAAGACATGTCCTTCAAACTGAGGTAACCGACATAATTTTAAGCGATTAGTGACGCTTTTTTTTTTTTTTTTTTTTTTAACTACAAGAAAAGCATGGTTACTCGGGATTGATCATCCCATTCAGTTCAATAAGGTTTTGGAATCTGGATTTGTCAAACGCTTTAGTATATAAATCAGCGAAATTATCAAGCGTATCCACCTTTTCAAGCACAATCAATTTCTTCTCAGCACAATCCCGTATAAAATGATGACGTATGTCAATATGTTTAGTTTTACTATGTTTCACGGGATTGTTAGTTACTGAGATAGCAGCTGTATTATCAATGCAAATAGGAGTAAGTAAGAAATTCAGACCATAGTCGCGCAACTGTTGTTGAATCCAAAGAACCTGAGAGCAGCAGTTGGATGCTGCCATGTATTCTGCCTCACAGGTTGAAATTGCGACTGAAGTCTGCTTCTTGCATTGCCACGACACCAATCTGCCACCAAGAAACTGACATCCTCCAGTTGTTGACTTCCGACTCTGATTGCACCCTCCATAATCAGAATCTGTGTAAGCGACTAGCTCCAAGTCTCCTTCTCTCGGGTACCACAACCCCAGCTTCGGCTTGCCCTTGAGATACCGCAGTATCCTTTTTGCACCTTTCAAATGAGATTCTTTTGGATTTGCCTGAAAACGTGCACAAAGACAAACAGCAAACATTATATCAGGCCTAGATGCAGTTAAGTACATTAAAGAACCTATTATTGCCCGATATTGAGTTGGGTCCACATCTGCATCACCGTCTAATTCAGCACCCAATTTGTGATTGACGCAGATTGGAGTATCATATGGAGAACTGTCCTCCATCTTGAATCGTTTGAGCACATCATGAACATACTTCGTCTGATGAATGAACATCTCGTCCTTCTTCTGATCAACCTGCAATCCTAGAAAGAAAGTTAGTTCACCCATAGCACTCATTTCAAACCTTTTCTTCATGACGGCTTCAAACTCCTGACACATGGAGACTTTTGACGCAGCAAATATAATGTTATCCACGTAGACTTGTACCAGCAGGAAGTCGCTTCCATCCCTTTTGAAGAACAACGTGCTATCCATTTTCCCTCTTTCAAAACCATTCTCGAGCAAGTAATCCGATAAAGTTGAATACCAGGCACGAGGTGCCTGATGTAATCCATACAACGCCTTGCTCAACCTGTACACGTGATCTGGAAAGTCTGGGTCAGGAAAACCCGGAGGTTGCTCAACATACACAACCTCATCAACTTTCCCATTCAAAAACGCACTCTTCACATCTAGCTGAAACACCTTCATCTTTTCATAAGCAGCAAACGCTAAAAACAATCTTATGGCTTCCAACCTGGCGACAGAAGCGAACACTTCATTATAATCAATCCCCTCTTGTTGATTAAAACCTTTAACGACTAGCCTCTCCTTGTTTCTTATAATAATCCCCTTATCATCTCTCTTGCACTTAAACACCCATTTTGTGCCTATCGCATGCACATTCTTTGGTTTTTCAACCAAAGTCCAAACTTCCATCTTCTCGAATTGAGCCAACTCTTCTTGCATGGCTTCGACCCACGAGCTGTCCTTTAAAGCCATTTGATAATTCTTCGGTTCAATCTGGCTTATAAAGCAGGTGTACAGGCATTCATTGATTATTCCTGTCTCCTTAATGCTTGTATAAACACAGGTGTGTTCATTCAAGCTACTTCTCGTTTGTACACCTGAGGACACATCACCAATCACATTATCCAAAGGGTGATCTTTATGAATTCTCGTGGTCGGAACAGAACCGACATGCAAATTATCTTCCAAATTAGAAGAGATCTCGTCAATGGTTGTTTCTGGCTGAGAGTGAAATGGATTGAAAAATTCTTCTTCAGTCGAGGCAGCAGGGGTACCAGTAGAGTTTGATGACGAAGGTTGACATTTATCAATCAGCTGTCTTTGCAATAGATTTTCTTCCTCATCAAGTATCATCTTCGTCGCAACTCTTTCTTCTTCTTCAGAAATTTCCAAATCCGGTATGTTAAAAGACTTAAAAAGCTTAACATAGTCGAAAAGCTTAGCAGGTCCATTGCTTGGTTTTGGCGGTTGGTAACTTGTGATGTCGGTGTTACACACCACCTCCACCTTGCAGGTCGAAGTATTGAAGACACGTCTGTTGGGAGTACCAACAACATAACCGACTAAGATTCCTTCATCGGCTACTTCGCCAAATTTAGAATTTGTCTTCAAGATCGAACAAGGGGACCCGAATGGTTCAAGACCACTCAAGTTGGGCTTCCTTCCATGCATAAGCTCGTAACACGTTTTACCAAGTCTCTTAACAGTTAACACTCTATTCAGAACATAGCAGGCTGTAGCAACTGCTTCAGCCCAGAACATCACAGGAAGCTTCGAATCTGCCAGCATAGTTCTGGCTCCTTCAATTAAAGTTCGGTTCTTCCTTTCAGCCACTCCATTCTGTTGCGAAGTATACGGAGCGCTGTATTGGTGTTCAATTCCTTTCTGAACACAGAAGATCTCCATCTCAAAATTCTTGAACTCCGTTCCATTGTCACTCCTGATGAACTTAACTGTTTTACCCATGACGTTCTCAACTTTGGTAATCAAATTCTTCACCATTTGAGCCGTCTCATCTTTCGATTTCAGAAAATATACCCATGAATATCGCGAGTAGTCATCAGTGATCACCAAGCAGTAAGAAGTACCTCCTAGACTTTTTGCATACACGGGACCGAAGAGATCCATGTGAAGCAATTCTAGAGTACTGGCAATAGATTTGACCTTCTTGGTGAGATGGGATTTCTTGTGTTGGTTTCCCTTCTTGCATGCTATACATTTGTCTTCAAAGTTAAAACTTTTCAAGGGAACGCCCATCACAAGTCCATTCCTGACAATGTGGTTCATCTTCCGAAGATGAATGTGCCCCATCCTCCTGTGCCACAGTTCGGATTCCGATTCGCTTGCTTTCGTCATTAAACATGATTCTTCCGTGGCCATTTCAGTAGACCTCATATCCATTACATAAGTATTTGTATCACGTGGAGCTTTCATCACTATCCACTCGTCTGGTATCTGAAAACCATGCTTCAACACGATCGCCTCATTCTTCGTGAAATGAACAGTGTACTCCTTATCACAAATCTGCGACACACTCAGCAGATTGTGCTTCAACTCTTCTACAAAGTTCACATTCTCAAGAGTCATTTTTCCATTGGACACCGTTCCTCTTCCAGTAATTCTGCCTCCACTTTCACCGGCAAAGCTAACTCTCGCTCCTTGAACAGGTTTTAAGTCGTGCAACAAGTATTTGTTACCCGTCATGTGCCGGGAACAGCCGCTATCTACAATCCAAAGACTGTGGGCAGCCCTGTTCAACTGTTCCTGCACAATAAAGCAAAGGATTAGAATCTAGGGACCCAAGACCAATTGGTCTTGGATCTATACATCCCGTACTTCTGCTTTCCAAAGTTAGCATCTGGATAATTCATGTCAGTCCTATTAGTAAATCTCCTTGGAAATTGAGTGTGAGGCCTTCCAAACCTATGTGTATTGGAAGTATTATATCTTGCGGTTTGGTTATTAGCATTGTTAAACTGAGGTTTGTTTCTGTGAAAATCTGAATTAGTTACATTTCGGAACTTTGAAGGGTTTTCATTTTTAGCAGTATTAAAATTACCATTAGGCTTATGCTCAGTTTTAATAGGCCTCACACCTCTGAATTTCGGCGTCAGAGGGCAATCTGCAACAAGATGTCCTAACTTATTACACCTAAAACAACACCTATGCTCCTTTTTCTTTTCAAAGGTTGTTTTGGATGTCGAGGCTGTGTTACCGTCCGTTCGTCTCACATAAGGTGGGACGTGCGGGTTGAGTGGAGTACTCTTTTTATAGGTTTTATCTTTTTCTCCACCAGTGGGTAACACTACCTTCTCTTTTGTCTTACCCGATTCGAACAACTTATCCGAATCTAATGAGACTGGACTCGTAACAGAAATTTTCACACTTGAAACAGGCGAACTCGTTTCGCCACTACTAACACTTGGTTCTTTACTCGTAACCTTGATTGGAACTGTCTGAGGAACTTCAAAATCAACAGATTTTTGAACACTAGGGTTAAAAGTGTAATTGTGGTTATAAGGTGGTGGAACCTCGTGATAACCAATTCCTCCCCTCTTCGCAGAGGAATCTTGACCACTAACCAGGTGATCAAGAATAGCTGAGGAATTTCTGAACTGCTCAAGTTTTCGGTTCAGTTCCACCACTTTCACCTGGTGGTCAGCAATCTGCTTTTCTCGTTCAGCAATCAGTTTAGTCTTTTCTTCTAAAACCTCATAACTTAGATCAATTACTTTAATTTTTTCAGCAAGTTTTGTTTTTAAGCTTTTAACATCTTTTTCACACGCTTTTATTTTAACTTTGTAACTGTTTTCTCTTGTTTTCATAAAGTGATGATCTTCTTTAAGAGTTTTAAATTCAGCATCTAAACGAACATACTGATCAGTTATGGTAGCAAGTTGCTCGGACAAATTCTCACATTTAGTACAAATAGGTTTAGAACTTACCTCGGAGAGTTGATCCTTGTTATCTGCCATGAAAGCTTTTTCCTTACCAGTAGCTTTCTCTTCTCCGGTAATCTTCTCACATTCTTCATTCTCAACCTTAGCCATATTTGCCTGCTCACTAGTGTCATTCGAATGCAGGTTCCAGTTGTATTCACCTGCTTCTCTGGACATCATGGCATTGACTTCTTTACTATTCCCAGTGTGCTGTGCAGACCGGCCTAGACCACGTTCAACTCGCTCGTTTCTGCACTCTTTGGCAAAGTGCCCGTTTTGTTGACAGTTATAGCACCTCACCTTAGACTTGTCGAACCCTGGCCTGCCACCAACAAACTTTCTCCTCGTCTTTCTCATAAACTTCTTCACTCTCCTCACTATCATGGCCATCTGCCATTGTAAATCCATTTCCTCCAGATCATCAGCATCGATCTGGTCATAGTCTTCATCCAGCATCGCTGGATCAACCACCTTTCCTTGAATATAGTTTTCATATGAAGCAATAAACGAAGCATAGAGGCCAAACTGCTCTTCAGCAGATTTGACGCTCATTGGCATCTTAGAGTAATTATTGCTTGAGGAACTTGAAGATCTACTAATCTTGCTTGCTGTCTGTTGAGTACCACTTGATCCACCGGCTACAAAGCAAACATCCCCATTTGAGTTGACTGACACATGCCCCTCCTGTGAAGACTTGGCACACGACTCGCCCTTCGAGTAGTAGGCGGCAGAATCAGTCTTTGAACTTGAATTTGAGTTTACTTTAGCACCGTACATGCCTGGATCTTGAACCTGATCCATAGATGTCTCTTTTCTGACCATATTAAGCTCAAAAGTTCTGAGCTTGTTGACAGTGGTTTCAAGATCATAAGTAGGGAAGTCCTTGTCTTCCCTCATCAGCACAGTATACATCTCCCATTTTGGTGGGAGGGCATCGAGAAGCTTTTCCACAATCTCTTCTTCTCGGTAGGAAATGGAGTAGTTACTCAATTCAGTCATTAGATGATAATATCGAGTGATAATATCATCAAGAGATTCATTCTTCAAGTACTTAAAGACTGAAAATTGAGTTTTGAGCAACTTTATCTTTGAAGCCCGAATACCTACATTCCCTTCAAATCTGTTCTCAAGAGCTTCCCAAAGCTCTCTAGCTGATGTATACTTTCTGAACGTATGGAGGATCTCCTGTGGAAGAGCCATTGTGATTGCAGCATGGGCCTTGCTCTCGGCCTCATACATCTTTTTCTCCTCCTCTTCCATTTTACTGTATTTCTTGATTTGGTCTCGACCCTCATACTCCATGACTGGTGGAATATATCCATCTTGGATGCATAACCACATTTTCGCATCCTGGTACTTAACGTATTGTATGAACCGATCCTTCCACGCGACAAAATCGGTTCCCTTCAGCAACCTTGGGGCCTTTGTAGCTGACCCCGCTTCAACTTCCATCTTTACAAGCTCCGAAATGTTGATCGACGACATCCTTCTTGAAGACTAAGAAACCCGAAAAATTCTGAGTAGGCGAAGTTAAAAAATTTCCTCTGAACAGTACTGTAGGCGAAGTTAAGGATAACTTCGCTGGATCTTTCTTAAATTCGCGTGACTGGGCGAAGTTGAGAATAACTTCGCTTAGGGTAAGCGAACTTAGAAAGTAGGCGAACTTGAAGAAAAATTCGCTGAGCTAGGCGAACTTGATGAGAACTTCGCTGAGTTAGGCGAAGTTGAGGAGGTAGGCGAAGTTGTAAATAACTTCGCTTCTCCTTATATCTTCGCCGAAACCCTACGTATCCTGACGGCAACTTCGCCTGATGAACAGCAACTTCGCCTGACGAACTCAAACTTTCTGCAGATCTGAAAATCGGATTTTAACGAGGTTTTTGACGGTTTAAAGGCTTGAACACACTGGTAGGAGGCTAGAATGAGCAAAAACACCAAAAACTCGTCTCGTGAATAGTCGAAACGGGACGAATTCTACACCCGCGTGAATATCCCGAACCACACAATCGAGCAAAAGCTCTGATACCAATTGTAGGTTCCCTGGACGGATCACACGAGATATCCCGATACACACAGGTGCGGAATCCCTGTGTAGATCGTTACGGACGTAGAACACAAACACACGAAACACACGAATACGATACGAACAAACACACGTTATATTAATAACTCAACACGTGATATAATCACAGTTACAGACTCTCGACCTCACGTCACTTGACTCACACGAACAACTTAAACATGCCCTCTAAAACCAACCAGCCGTAACCTATATAAATACACGACAACTTCGCCTCAGGCGAAGTTGTCCATAACTTCGCTTGGTTAACAAGTTCGCCTAAGCGAACTTGTCAACAACTTCGCTTGGTTAACAAGTTCGCCTAGGCGAACTTGTCAACAACTTCGCTTTAAACAAACAAATACATAAACAATATTACAGACTCGATTACAGACACTAGACATATGAACTACTGACATTTTATGCACCAACAGAAATAGCATTATTATCAAATTCAAAACTAGGGTCGTCATCCTCATCAGTCCACTCCTTTACAATTACTCTTTCTGCACATGAGGTAGATACATTAGAATCGTTAATATTTAAAGTAGACGGACCAGCATTCGCAGAATTGGTTCCATCACCTTTGTCTGTTTACCATACTTCATGTCCTTTATCTTTTCTTCCTGTTCTTTGGTAACAGGGGTAGGGACATAGTTATTATTGTAAGGTGGGGGAACTTCACTGTATTCTATTCCCTCACCTTCGTTTTTCTTTCCACCACAGTTGGTTCTCAGTCATTGAGTTAACTACGTTACTGGAAACATCGAATTTTTTAAAATCAAGTTCAACCCTTTCAAACTTACTGGTTAGATTTAAAATTATTAACTTGGAAGCTTCTAGTAGAGCAGTTAACTCTGCAATTTCTTGTTTGGCATCTAGATGGTGACAACTTTTTAAACTAAAATCAGACTTAAGTTTTTTTATATCCTTGTTCTGTGCTTCTATTTTGTCTAGAAAGCCCTTTTAATTTTTCTTAAGTTTAAAATTCTCTGATTTTATTCTTTCCATATCTCTACTTAGACTGTCATTATGAAGCTTATACATTTCTATTTTCTCACCACAATTTAAAGAACATGGTTGAAAACGTACCTCGGATGAATATGAAGAAGTGAAAGCAATATATGCAAACTGAAGCTTCTTGACCTTCTCCTCAGCATTGTTTCTTC